>NW_015555711.1:195000-209273 GCF_001515605.1 Sinocyclocheilus anshuiensis
TGTGTGTGTGTGTGTGTGTGTGTGTGTGTGTGTGGGGGTGTGTGTGTGTGGGTGTGTGTGTGTTGGTGTGTTAATATACAAATTTAAGAGAATGAATACAAATAATTATAAATGGAAATACATATAAAAGTCTCCTAAGACAATAAATTAAAAAAAAATATATAAATGAAAATCAATATAAAAGTCTCTTAAAAGAGTAAATATAAAATGTAAGAATAAATATATATGTATTGTTATAATAAAATATAAATTAAAAATATAAAGTAAACAAACGTCTTCTAAAAAAGTAAATATGTAATGAATAAAAATAAATGACTATAATAACAAAATAGTTTTAATCATTTGTTCATTTTGTTAATATTGCACTCACGCACAATAACTACCCGTTACGGCCCAATCAACCTGACACTAATGTTGCAGAGTGAAATTGCAGTAATGCTCATTAATACTGGCACTGGAAGCTTTACTAGATGACTCGAGTGCCTTGAGGGGTGGCGTTGTTGCTACGGGGCCCGAAACAAAAAGCATGACTGATTATACTGAATGGTTGGTTTTAGTAAAACCTGTTAATTAAAACGGGTGTGTGTTGTTTTCTTCTCCAGTTACAACAACTAACAACAAAAACACTGCACATATCAGACAAGCATAGCAGAACGTCTCCCACTGTAAAACCCAATCAGCCACCTGCACAAAGCATCTGTTGTAGGAGGAGGAGTGACTGTAGTAGTAAAGCAGCCTACGGCTTTATTACCGCATTCATTCCTTCTCCACATGTCCAATGTTTGGACTGGTCTCAATGTCCAGCAGCGGGTGAAACACAGAAAAGACATGCAGTCAAGGCCATAGAAATCTGTCCATAGCTCTGACCCGGTCCAAAAGTGGGCTTAATGGAGATTAGGTCTGGCATTGCATAATTTTTATCCGAACTAAGCTGCAGTGCTGTTTAATGTGTTTTCCAGAGGTGCAGTGAGAAGCGCTCTGCTTCTGCTGGCACTTGAGAAGACTGAGAGAGGCTTGTGCACCTGTTGGTGTTGTGAACCCAGCAGGGTTGCGTTTCATTCAGCACATTTACTGAAACCCACAAGTTTTCTCCACTCGACAGAAGCTGCAGAGCGGTCCATCCACACAATTTGACAAATGCACAACTGAAAATAAGCACATCTTTCTCACGTTTTCCTAAACTAAAAGCCAGGTCATTCCAAGCATGCACTAGATTTTCATGTATATCGAAATACAATGAATAAAATGTTGCCATTTTTGCTGTGTCTCTAGGTGTTGAGCGCTATCGTCTAAAATTAAGATTAAAATTAAAATTAAAATTAAAATAGATCAAGTTTTGTTATAGATCAGGTGTTTCTGTATGGCAAATGTTCCCATTTACAAATGTAATATATGTACATATATTACATTTCCATATATGAAATACACTGAACAAAATTAAAAAACACAACACTTCTGTTTTTACCCCCATTTTTCATGAGCTGAACTCAAAGATCTAAGACTTTTTCTATGTACACAAAAGGCCTATTTCTCTCAAATATTGTTCACAAATCTGTCTAAATCGGTGTTAATGAGCACTTCTCCTTTGCCGAGATAATCCATCCACCTCACAGGTGTGGCATATCAAGATGCTGATTAGACAGCATGATTATTTATAATTTTGTTCAGTGTATATTGTCATATAAAGCAAAATCATATATGAAAAGTATTAGAAATTGGAACAATTTCATATATTAACATATATCTCTAGACCACATAAATATGTATGTAATATGTTATATTTATAATTTTTTTTTAATTAATTCATATTTTTGACATATGGTTGCTACATAAATAGCATATAAAATCATCATATATAGATATTATTAACATATGTACATACAAATTTTACTACAGTGATTTTTTTATGATATAACCTTATACAGTATGTGAATATATGTCATATATTACATTTCCGTTTGGGTTAGGTCTTTTTTTTTCCTTCATGTGATTAATTTTATTGCCATTGTGTAACCAGTCAAGTTACAATTAATATTGTTAATATGCATGAGTTTGACCAGCAAATATTTATATAAAATATATATAAAAATCAGAGCTCAAAAGATATTAAATAACAGGGATAAACTAGTGCCATAAACTGTTGAAGCATGGAGGAAAAACAGAAATGTTGTTTTACTTCTTTTTTAATTCACTATCCACTGTTGAGAAATAGTCAAACTTCAGAAGTCAGGATACTAAATATAAAATAAATCAGAAGGAGACTGAGGTAAACGCAAATGTTTCATAAGTGGAAAAAAATAAGCAGAATTACTTTGAAACCGTCAGTTAGATGTGCCACAAAGCAGCAGTGTAAATTCAGTGTCAAAGAAGGGTTTGTCTAGACAAATGAGAGAAGGCCATTACACTACTATGACAACAACTTTAGGCTATAAAGCTTTTAAAATGGTTGATAAGATTTCACAAGCAAATAAACCAAACAAAAAGCTCTCTGTGCAATCCCACAGTGCTCTACTATTTAGGAAAAACTGCACTCTCTGTATAATACAAACTGCACCACTTGCACGCACTCAATTATTTGCATTGATTTGCATGAACTATCTTCATTGAAGACAAAATTAATGTGTTAAAATAAATTACTAGAGGGGGAATTATAAGTAAAAGAAAGACAATAGATCAGACAAATGATGGAGAAAATTGTGATGTACAAAAACAAGCTTGTAAGGACTGCCATGTGGACTCCCTGTAGCTGAGAAGAATGGGGAAGGGGGGGTTGCCTTGTGGGGCACTGGCGGCCCTTTCATGGACATTGAGGCACAGTGTGATGCTGGGGTTGAACTATGATACTCCTGTCAAAGAGAACATTAATTTTTCCTACAATAAGGGCCTGATGGAATAGCCACATGTGAGAGGGGCTGGACAGGGATGGGGAGGTTAGGGGGCTGAGGAGGGGTCGGATGGAGGGTGAACCATCTTCATTTTAGTGAGAGATTCTTACAAAACCCATGGGGGAAAAATATAATTTTAATAATGATTTTAACAATTACAATTGTGCTTTTATCCTATTTCAATGTATAGATAATTCGATTAATATGAATTTTTGTTGACATGCTGCATCTATAAAAATTGCTGTTTTAATCAAATGAAATAAAATAAAATAAAATAAAATAAAATAATACAGCTGTTATTTGATCTATTTCTGGCTGTTAACACTCCCCCCACAAACTGCATAAAAATGCTCGAACCATGTTCAGTTATTTATGCAGGTTTGCAGCGAAAGCATTAGCACTTAAAGCCCCTCCACTACGATTAACAATCAAACATGCTGAGAAACGCTTATGTTATCCCCCAACTCCGCAGTACAAGAGAAAATCTCTTTTTTGTCATCAAATCCCTAATTCTTTCCTCTCTTTGGGAAAAAAAATAGTAATACCAGTTTCCAATCTGCTTTGAGAAATGTTTGGTGAGGGGGGGAAAGTGGCCATAAAACGTGTGAACAATGGGGTAATTGTGGACAAACGCAGTATTGAATTTCATTTTCAACTCCTTACACACCATTTCAATCTTATTTTCTGCCTGTTAGTCAGATCTTCTTGGCTATAGTGGGCAGAACTGCCCACTAATGGTGAATAATTGCTTGTAATACACTCTTTACCAATGATGTGCATCAATAGCAGTCATTTTCCTTTTATTTAGTTTTTAGGAATCAACCCTGAGCAATGAGTCCTATTTGTTACTCTCCATTATTCAAGAATGCTACATAACGTCTTTAACAAGAATCTTTGCTCAGAAACACAAGGACTAACACCTACAAAAGCCTTACTGGCTTTCCATTTTACATTCATACTCAAAGATGTATCAGAGCAAGACAAGACAATATTTTTTTTGCTCCGTTCTAGTTAATTAAAACACCCTGACTTATTAAAATGTCTGTTAATGCTTGAAAATTACTTCTAGACAATTAAACATACAGATCCATTAGTTTAGTGAGATTACTCTCTTTTCTGAATGAGGCGCAGTGCTAGCAGCTCTATGACTGCATATGGGATTTCTTCTCTTTAGGGTATCCTGTATTGTCTCAAAACTAATTTTCTTAGAATCAAACAACTAAATCTTTCTTTTAATTAGGAGAGTGAGTAAAACAAAGGAATATTCATTAGAACACAATATCTTATAAACACTTCACGAGCACAAGGTGGGTATCATCCACTAGAAGATGATTTCTCCAAAACATGTCTGCTCAGTACACATGAGACGCATCTAATCACCAAACGTACACGGCAGTGCACAAAGAATATGCCGTTTTATCTTCAGAGAGGTCTCGTAATTCCACTTGAAAGACTCCTTGACATGTGGCTATAGAGAAGAGTATTTAAACACTGTGGCCAGTGACCCTTACTGACCTGTGGAGATAGTCCATTGCTCACGGGATTCATGTGATTACTGCTCGCTGACTGGCTCATGAAGGTGTCGGTGTAGCTGGAGAAACTGTGGCGGTTGGACGAGAGGCCGTAGGCGGAGCTGCTGTCGCTCGAGAGCCCGCCCTGATGCATGGTGGAGGGGGGCAACGGCTGGGGCCGATGCACCGTGCCACAGCTGTCTGGGAAGAACAGCACGTTTAATTACGTCAGAGAATTATTCTGAAATGCATCATGGGAACCTTCGTTTTATTGCCATTCATGTATGAGATGAGTTTGTGTAATGAGTATTAAATAAATAGAAAAAAGGTTCAAGTTCTTCACGAAAACATTGGTTCATTTACCTTGTGGTAATGTTGTTGAAGGATAGGTGGACTCAGGAAGCTGGTATGTTGGTAAAGTGGTCATGCCTGTTGGTGGAAACCCTCCAGGTAACAGGTGGTTAAATGCCGCCAGTTGATTGGCTCCGGCTTGTTTACGCCATCTTGCTCGACGATTGCTGAACCAAACCTGAAAATTAAAAATAAAAATAAGTGCACTGAAATTCTGGTCAATACCACTAAATTAATTATCAATTTCATGTCTAATAATTAATGAAAAATGGTTGATATTATAAATGTATTCTATGTCATTTTTATGAAATCCGTTTGAATAAGAAATAGGATCATTTTTGTTAACCAAACTAAAACCATAAAAAAGTTAATTGCTTTAAATAAATGAAAACAGAAAATGAAATAAATTATTTCATGTATTTTATTTTATAATAAGTTACTTTCAACTAAAGCAACATTTCTTTTTCGTTTCGTTGAAGTACTAAAATAACTCAAACTAAATAAACTAAAACTTAAAAACTATATTACTAAATTACTAAAACTTTAACTTAAAATGAAACCAGAAAATAAAAATTCAATATATTAACAAAAACTATATTAGCTTATCACTAATTAAGGGGAAAAATGGTCACACTTTATTTTAAGGTTCTCGCTATTAACAAACCATTAACTATGACTTTTGCCTCAATAAACTCCTAATTTGCTGCTTATTAATAATTAGTAAGGTAGTTGTTTAGTTTAGGTATTGGGTGGATTAGGGATGTAGAATATGGTCATGCAAAATATGTGCTTTAGAAGTACTAATAAACAGCCAATATGTTAATAATATGCATGCTATTAAGCAACTTGTTAGTAGTGAGAAATGGTCCCTATACTAAAGTGTTACAGAAAAAACAAACAAGCAAAGATCTCATAATATTAGAGGAGGGGTGTACCCGGGTTATATGCATAATATTTTTTATGCGACTAACTCCAACATGTACTCATAAAGTGCACTTCCAACAGATAACCCTTAAAGGGTTAAATATTTGCCATAATCTATCCCTTTAATAGTTAGTTTAAAAGTTAGTGCTATAGATGATTTTTAATGTAGAAAATGTGTTTTTATATCAAATATTTCAGTGATATTTTGAATGAACAAAAAGCCTCTATTTAAAGAAAGCATGAACGCAAGAAAGAAAGAAAGAAAGGCCTCTGTCACATTAAGACACATTTTCAAAGTTTCATTCTAATGTGTCTCATTGAAAGGGGAGCACGGCCAGTAACCTGCACCTCTCTGGGGCCGAGGCGCTGCCCCTGTGTATGCAAAAGAGTGAATGACATTGATCTATGCCTCAGAGGGGCCATTCTTCAGACTTTAATACACTGGCAGTGCAGTTAATCTACTGTTGTTTTTCAAATGGTCCCCACCATTGTGAGTGGAAGTGAAAGAGGGGGACAATGGCCCTTCAATGAATCAGACCACAAAGAGAGGGCGTCCCTTTTTAAACAGCTCCTCAAGAATGACGCTTTCAGCCTGGGCATTGATCAAGGGGCTGGCGTAGACATACTGTATGAGTACACACTCTTTCTCTGCCTCTCGTTTTTATCCTCCCGGGCTCCCCTTCAATCTTTGCACACAAAGTGACAAAGCAAGATAAAAAGATCATTTTTAATAAAATCTCAAATTCAAGTGAGCCAATGAGAGCAGTCTGCAGCAAGATATTTTTGATAAATGCAATTTATTCTTAAAAATATGTGGCCTTTATGGTAATTGGAAAAATTAAATAAAATAGTTTTTTATTATTATTCATTTATTATCATTAAAATCCCACCCATAGGACAAAAGCAACAATTATGGCATTCCTTGAAAAAATTCCTGTTCCATTCCCATATCCAAACAAAAACTAGGAAACACCTATAAGACTCTGGAAACACCTATAAGACCTATATAATTACTCTTTTAAACGCACCAGGGGACTAATTACACACACGGTTAGTAACTACTTTGAAAAAGCACATTCCCAACACCCGTCCTTACCACAACGCTAGGTTAGACAACTGGATTTTTTTAAACTTCAAGAACTTAACTTTTCTTTAATAAATCATGCCAGTAAAAATCAGTTTCATTCAAATAAAAGTTAGCAGTACTCAACCATCCCCCATTAGCTGTCCCACACAGCTCTTTCAACAATGCCGTGCATCAACGACCTTTCCCATAAAACCACTAGTCCCGCTGACACGAGCCCCATTACTTTACATGTCTTAGTTTAGGATGGTTTCTGGTATTAACGAAAAGTGGTGAGTAGCACAAGGCATTAGAAGGCACGTAACTCAGTGTTAGAGGCTAGAGTGCCTGCCGCCCCACGCTCAATGGATCTCCTAAGAGGCTTGCTGCGAGCTGGGGCTTCTGAATGCACCATTCTGGAACCCGATGGCAAAGGCACCTTGAGCAGGGATTTTCTCTCTGCTGTTCCCTCTAATTCCCCACTCTTCTCATTTCCCTGCTCGAGCTGAGACACAAAGCACACTGCCCAACTGAGATGGCCGACTCATTTCGTATTTCTGAAAGAGCTCGAATAATTTCCTTAAAAGTGAACGGAGTCTCTTGGCGAAACATTTAAGAGAGGAGATTTGGTGGAGTGTGGCTCAAGGAGCTGTTGTTTGATTGCATTCGGTTCGGAGGGAATAGAAGTAGAAAAATTCAATTCAATATACTCTCAATCTCCAAGCGAACAGGGGGAGCGGGAGAGACAAAAGGAAGGGAGGTAAATGGAAGACAAATCTGATTGTGGACTGTGTCACGATTTCACATTCCACTCTCGTCCAATATCAATCATCCGGGCCATCCTATCAGTTCCTCTCACTTTCTTTTTCGCCGTCTTTCTTGGACGACGATGGCTATATGTCTTCCTAGGATTACAGCTTGCCATGCGCAGGGCGGTTGGTGAGCAGACAGGAAGACGAGGAGTAAAACCTGGATAGCGTGATTGAATTTCACAGCAAAAAAGAACATAACAGCGGCTGAGAGGTGTAAAAAAGGCAGACATCTCAGTGGCTCCATACAGGGGTTGTGGGAATCTGGATGGGCCGTGGGACAGGATGGGTTACGATGGAGGGTCGAGGCTGGCTGGACTGGGCCTTGAAGGAAACAGTGTGGCAATACTCTCTAAAATGAGGCATCTCTCCAGCAGAAGAGAGAGTTGAAGTTGTAGAACACTGTTAAGTCCATGCACATCCTCTTTCTAGTTTTTATAACCATCATTATACATAAACATAAATAAATGCATATAAACATACGTATAATACTTTCACATATTTGTTTGATCTGTTCATTGAAATCCTGCATTTTTATGTGAGCCAGCAGCATAAGTACAGAATTATTGGCTCCAGATTTTGCAAGGATCAATCACAACTCATGTGATATGACCACATCAGGGGGTTGACATTTGTGCCCTGGAAGTCTTGTTTCCAGATTGGATCAAAGGGTGCCAGAATAGCGAGGGGAAGTAGACACATCTTCAAACCTGCTTGTACGTAACATGTGGTAGGACTAAGCCTCTTCAATGCCTGACAGGTATACACTTCAATTCAAAAGCTTGGGGTCAGTAAGATTTTTATTTTTCATTAATTTTTTGAAAGAAATTACAGTAACACTTTCCTTAAAGCCTTTATGTATAATGCATTATAAAGGTTTATTAAAGGTTATAATGCATTATAATTATTCATAATGTGCATTGTAATGCATTATAGCTTGTCGGAAATCATTATAAGCGAATTTAAAATGCATTGCATAATAATGAATTGATAAGTATTTTAACATATTACCTGCTGCTACCATTATTCGTGAGATTGTACGATGCATTATAAGGTGCATTACAAAGCATAATTAATGCATTAAAACTACTTTTATAATGCATTATACATAAAGGCTTTAAGTAAAGTGTTACCGAAATTACTTTTACTCAGCAAGGATGCATTCAACTGATTAAGGTTAATGTTACAAAAGATTTATAAATATATGCTGTTCTTATAAACCTTTCTATTCATCAAAAAGTATCAGTTCCCACTATTGAGCAGCACAACTGTTTTCAACACTGATAATAATAAGAAATGTTTCTTGAGCAGCAAATCAGCATGTTAGAATGATTTCTGAAGAATCAAGTTACACTGAAGACTGGAGTAATGAATTTTTGTATGTATTTTTTTTTTTTTTTTTACAAGGTTATAATGCATTATAATTATTCATAATGTGCATTGTAATGCATTATAGCTTGTCGGAAATCATTATAAGCGAATTTAAAATGCATTGCATAATAATGAATTGATAAGTATTTTAACATATTACCTGCTGCTACCATTATTCGTGAGATTGTACGATGCATTATAAGGTGCATTACAAAGCATAATTAATGCATTAAAACTACTTTTATAATGCATTATACATAAAGGCTTTAAGTAAAGTGTTACCGAAATTACTTTTACTCAGCAAGGATGCATTCAACTGATTAAGGTTAATGTTACAAAAGATTTATAAATATATGCTGTTCTTATAAACCTTTCTATTCATCAAAAAGTATCAGTTCCCACTATTGAGCAGCACAACTGTTTTCAACACTGATAATAATAAGAAATGTTTCTTGAGCAGCAAATCAGCATGTTAGAATGATTTCTGAAGAATCAAGTTACACTGAAGACTGGAGTAATGAATTTTTGTATGTATTTTTTTTTTTTTTTTTTTTTACCGCAGCCTGGAGGAGCATAAACGACTTTCAAAAACATTTTACATCTTACCAGTCCTAAAGTTTTTAATGGTAGTGTATGTCAAAATTAGGTCATAGTATCTAGTTTAATTCATTATTCATAATATAATCTAAAAGATACTGGCATGCAGGTTTCATTGTGATAATGTAGTGTGTCTAGGTTCCCCTCCATCCGTTTATCTTCCTCATATTTCAGAGTGGTCATACTACAACCTCAAACCTGATCCATGAACACATTACGAAGATTTCTTGTCTAACAGAGTTTGAAGTGACCTAACTGCCACTGCCTATGAAATTTTCTGTAAATCTCCGTTAATTCATTTTGTTTCTCCCTCTGGCCTTACAAAATGCAATGAACCAGACAGACAGACCTGGAAGCACTTAGTCAGATATGGATCACTTCCTCTGATTTGTCATAAGGAGCAGTAAAACAGTAGAAGCATGAGTAAAGTGTCTGTGGTTAAGAATAACCACAGTGACAGACTGATGACACCTAATAGAAAAGCACCAAACACATAAATTAAAGCCTTTGACATCCTCACTGATCCATGTCTGACTTCCCCTCTTTGGCAGCAGGAACATTCCCTCCCTCTCTCCCAGTTTCTCTCTCTCTCTCAGACATCTGGATACTGTGTCAGCGCAGCTGCGCTCAAGTGGGTTGACACTGAGGCTGTGGGGTCTGCCAAAAGCCAACAGGGTCAGACACCTTCCCCTCCACAAAAGCAATGATCCCAGAGCCCTGGCATCTCCATGTGAGCTATCTCGAGCCAGAGATCCTCACACATCATCTGCTTGGCCTCTCAAGAACCAACTGCTGGGCTGTGACAGGGTTGAGAAAACAAAGCATGAGCTGTTGGGCCAAGATATTGAGGATGTGGTGGTTTCAATATGATCTTTGAGTGATCGGGACTTTCCATCCAACATGGCGCCAAATGTTTGACAGCAAAAGAACATTTGAATTTATATTCATGATTGAATTATCAGTTTTTAAAAATCTAATTCAGGTCTGACATACGCAGGTCAGAAGTGATGTAATGTTTATTCACTTGTCTAATTAGCATCAGTCACCATAAATGCACAAAAGGGCCAAATGTCCCATGGGGCTCCTTTCAGGGAGAGCCAAATCACTGACATGGCAGAAAAAAATCAGCAGGATCTCTGACACTGCCAGCGAGAGATCTTCTCTTTGCTAAAAAGCCTGCCACGAGGCCACTATGGGTCAGCTTTTTCCAAAATCGAGTCATTTTCATTTTGTCTGGGCACAAATGTTTGACTGATTTACATTTCTGCATTTAGCAGACACTTTTATCCAAAGCAATTTGTCAAAGAGCCAACGATATTTGTAATATACAAATTCTGATTTGAAACAAAAGTCATGAATGCTACTAAGTAAAAAAAGGAAAAATAAAGTGTCTTCCGCTTTATTAAGTGGTCGAATCACAGAAAGAGTAAGACATTTGGCAAGTCAAAAGGTGGTGAAGCCAATTTAGCCAACTAAAACGTGGCTGAGAGGAAAAAGAAAGAGACAGCTGCATTTCAGTTATGCAGTGACGTCATTTAGTCAGCTTGTGTACATCTGACATACAGAGTTTACTTATTAAAACAAATAATCTTTTATTACAAAATCGAATAACGAAGACAGATTGACCTTACGTGGCATTTCACTACACATTACTACATTAAGGTAACATCCAGAGCATTAGCATATGAAGACCACAAGCCCATACCATTTCAGAGGTGAAGCAGGCAGCAGGGCCACGGTGAGCGGTCATATTTTTTTTACAAGCTCTTGATTGATTAATGTAACTGGTGGAGAGGGGTTCCCAAGAGAGTGTGTGGGATGTTCTCTGATATGCAGCAAATTTTACAAGAAGCAGTGGTGGGCTTGAAAGTGGTGGGAAGAAAAGATCCCAGCCAAAAGCTGAAGTGAGAAATCCATCAGGAATGCACTTTTGTTCTTTTTATCCCCCTCCCTTTGCTCCCAACAGCTGCTGCCATAACTCTACTGTATTTTCCCCCTCTCATTGTTTCAACTATCCACATGGTTGACAAGTTGTCAGGACCAGTGGTGGGCGGAGCCAAAGTCCTGTGAATGCTCTACAACATTTACATGCACTTTTAAAGTTCAAATTCAGTCAGACTGTAACAAGCAATTCATCATGTAAACGCATTGGTCCAAATGAAATCGTACCAGTGGGGTCTCTGCAACTACAAGTCTCAGTGTTGTGTGAATGCTACAAAAGTCAGAAGTGACACAAAGGTTTTTAAACCTTCAAATATTCAGTTATGCATTGAATCATGTATGTTTTGACAGAGAGGAATGTAACTCGATTATGAGTTGCTCAATTAAAACTGTGAATATAAACGTACAGCATTTGTTATATTTTCTGTCATTTCTCTGAAAGATGACATTATTGACATTTTGATTAAAGTAAAAAAAATAAGTAAATGAAACATGCATGTATAAATCGTTCACAATATAAGATCGCAATAACATGCATTTAGAAAATAGATAGGGTGAGCTTTAATTTCAAGCCAACTTTGACAGAAGTAGTGCCATGTTAGCCACCTGATCGTGTTTCTCCGATACGGCTGACAGGAAGAGGCCTGCTGTGTTTTTCAAGCACTTTCTTTGAGACGAGCAGTTGCATTGTTACACGCATCATCAATCAGAGGACCTCAGTCCAGCAGATCTAGTGACACTTTAGAGCTCTATAGACCTCGAAGCACATAGCTGAACTCTTACTGAGCTCTCATTGTGCCATCTACATCTCCAACTGAGAGCATCAGTTTTACGGGTACCATCCTTTTATAAGTAACCTTCATAGATGAGCACAATTAAAGGGATAGTTCACCCAAAAAATGAAAGTTCTGTCATCATTTACTCACCCTCATGTCATTCCAAACCTGTATGACTTACTTTCTTCAAAAGAAGATACTTAAAAACTAAACAGGTTTCAAACAACATCGGACCCATTTGACTTCAGTTTTACAGTATGTGTGTTCAAGATGACAATTTTAATTTTTAGGTGAACTATCCCTTTAAGTTTTATATACAGAATGATGAAGATTCAATTAAACACATTTTGATCTGCATCTCAGTCAAACCATGTGTATATCTAGCAACTGCAGAAACTGCTTTAGTATTTGGCCGTGCCATACCTGTACTCTGGCCTCGGTGAGCTTGGTTCTCTGGGCTAGTTCCTCTCTAGTGTAGATGTCTGGGTAGTGTGTCCTTTCAAAGGCCTTCTCCAGCTCTTCCAGCTGCTCGGCTGTGAAGGTGGTCCGACTGCGCCTCTGCTTCCTCTTCAAGGGCAGGTCCGGTTCAGACTCCACGTCTGAGCCTTCATCTATTCGACCTGTCATAGAGGATAGACAACGAAAGAGCTGAGTGTGTTGTGCATGGCGCTAAAAAAGTCACGCACTTACCAGAAAGCTCTCTGGTTATGAATGCTGTCATCATAGTGATATGATGTGTAAGTGAATGTGGACCCAAAACACGGATGGATTGCAGCACAGTGAGACGGATTCATGTGGCTTTCAAGCAAATATTATTTCAATGCATAGCTATTTATATAAGCGAAGTTCTTGTACAATCCCACATCAGTGCGAATCCCAGCTCGCCCCGAGGCCATAGAGGGAAAAGTGGGGGGAGTTAATCTCCGCAGACCACCTTAGCGATCCTCGTACTGGTGCTAAAATGAAACAAAACTGGCACTTTGCAAATAACTCAAGTTTATTTCATTAAATGCCATTTGCGATCTTGCCGTCTTCAAAATAAGAGTGGTGGATTATCTGTCAAATGCAGCCATGTCAACTCCAGCATTTCTGTTTAGTGGTTAGCTGAAGAAAAGATGAGAAACAATGAGCCCAAATCTGATCTGATGCAAACCAGAGGTGTGTGGGTGGCAATTCAAGCCGAGTAGCTTAGTGATGAAACGAAAATGACACATTAGCTTATCCGTGCTGTGCGGAACAGTGACCTTTATACAGGTGTGTATGCACGATGCTGATAACTTTGCAAATAATTGTAGCAAGAATTCATATTAATGAGTGTGAACATGAAAGATTGACAAGTATGCTGTCAAAAAAAAAACTCACTAGCAATAGAGATTCAAAAAGATCTACCTATGTCCCATTCTTTACTCACATTTTCACATATGACAGGGAAGATCTTACAGACATTTTTTTACATTTCACTTGAGTTGATTCCTTATTTATTTCCAGTTTGGCTGGCACTGGGCTGATCCTTGAAAATCCCTTCAGCAGCATTGGAGGCCTAGCTCTGCAGACACTGGCCTTAATCCAGGCCATGACTTCCCGCTAAATTGAAGCAATTCTACATTAGTGATGGCTGAACCCTGGCTTCTTATTGGCTAATGCTGGTGTGGGCTTCCAAGACTGGCCCCTCTGAATAGGGCTGATTATTGAGGAACCGAGTGGGGTGCGCTTTGCCTTTTTTTATATGTTAAGGCTGGGTAAAAACTGTTTGTTTTTTTTCCCCCACATAATCGCCATCTTCATTTAAAAGATCCTGATATATATGATAAAATCTCAAGATCTTTCATTTACTCTGCACTTATAAAACAAAGATTCTTTATTGGCACTGATGGTTCCATGAAGGACATTTAAGATCCATAGAACCTTTCCATTTCACAAAAGAGGGAAATGGATTTTTAGATTCAAATTTTATTTTCACTAAGAAAAAATGGTTCTGTTAAAGGCTGTTCACGGAAAGGTACTTTGAGGAACCCAAAATGATTGTTCTATGGCATTGCCACACC
>NW_015555711.1:209296-211548 GCF_001515605.1 Sinocyclocheilus anshuiensis
GTTTAAAAAGTGTGTTTACTGAAACTCTTTCCTGTAGAGTTTACAGAATTAGAGAGAGAATTTCTTTATTTATAAGCAAAATGGGCATTTTAACTGAAATACAATCAAATGAATCTGGAATCTAATCAAAATTGAATTGAAACAGGAAATCTGTATTAATGCCCAGCCCATATACATACAATTGAACAGTGAGCTTCAGAACATACATTCTACACCCTAAGCATCCGCTTTTTGCTAGTACAGTACAGTGAGAACTGGTTTTTCAGGCCAGGTGAAACACAAGATGGATTTGAGAGGTAATTCAATGACATTAAATCTTGTCAACAATGGCAGATCTGTTCACTCCCATTCCACACCATAGGGGACAGCAATGAGGCAAGTTTGAGAAACAGAAATGCTTATACAAACTCTTAACATTTGGCTTCTTTCCCCAAGTTTGAGTTCAAATGATTTTATTTATTGGAAGGTTCTAAATTAAAAAAAAAAAAAATATGTGAAAATGTCATGTTTTTACTTTGCCACTGTCACCTGACACTGGTTTGGTCACAACAACAAAAGCTACCCAATAGCAACACCAGATTACAGAATGAATATGTTTGCACGTCTGTTTGTTTGTTGGACGGTTGGACAGAACGTCCCAAAAATAGCCTCCAAACAAAAGCACAACAATGAAAAAGCCAGCAAAGTGGCTTTGACTCCAGGCCAGCTCTGTCTTTTAATTAAACAAGGAATTATGGGATTACAGGGAGGTTCTCATTACAGTCCACTTGAGGAGTCCTCTGGTAGATGTCTTTTTGTCTCCTAGAGCTCACACTCAGGAATTCTCTACGGATTACACATGGCCGTAGGACATGAGGCCGCATTAATTAAATTAATTCCTTTGCCTTTTCTTTTAAGATTCATTTTGCCAACACTCTCCCCTCATCCCAACATTCTGCAAAAATCATACTGAAGTGTACATATATATTGAAACTCATGTTCTTTAAATCCCTTTGTTGGTTTTGGAGAGATTGTGACAAAGTGATTTGCTTTTGACTTGCCATAATGACCACTTGAGGCTGTTGCAGTGATCTATACTGATCGTTTTTGTGGCCACCACTTTTATTAAAGACACAACATGGAATTTATTTGTTCTTCCCTACATGCGGCTAGACATTGAAGGGATTGTTCACCCAAATTAGAAAATTCTGTCATCATTTATTCACCCTAATGCCATTTCAAACCTGTAAAACACAAAAGAATATATATATATATACACATACATAGATAGATAGATAGATAGATCTTTTTATCTTGCCTCTGTATAATGCATATTAAAGTTCATAAGTGCAGAGTTGCTTTGTTTACAGCGGAAACTAAGGAAACGCTTTAAGCGCCACCTGCTGGCAGAGAGTGGATCTGCGTCTCATTCAGCTCGTCTGCTGTTTCTGTTTCATGCAGATATTTGTTATGTATAGTTTCACAAAACTGAAGTCAAACCATTCTGTTTTTGCTTCAAATTTCGAAATTATACAATCTAATTTAGATTAAAAACTGCTCATGTTGCATATATGCAGCATCTTTGTTTGGATCATGATTAAAATGCAGTGGTTGCCTCTAATTTTAAATGGAAAAAGCACTGCCAAAGCATTAGTTTGTTTATACGAAGAGATTTATTTTATTTGTGTTACTTATTTATTTGATTTGGGGCTTGTTTTAACATTTCAATTTAGGTTTGTTATTTACATTTACATTATATTTAAATGTAGTCATTTAGCAGACGCTTTTATCCAAAGCAACTAACAAATGAGGACAATAGAAGCGATCAAAACCAACAAAAGAGCAATAATTTACAAGTGCTATATTACCGTATTGACCCGAATATAAGACGATGTTTTTTTCTTGGAAATACATCTAAAAAACGCGGTCGTTTTATATTCAGGGTCTAGACTTTGACATGTCAGTAATACACCCACAACAATAGGTGGCGCCAAATACGCATAAAACGAGTGTGCCATGAAATACCTAATGTGATGCGTGTTGTAAAGATCGCGAGTGAAAACAAAAGAAAAAGAAAACCTTACAGCTGCATTAGTCGTGACTGTCACGTTAGCCTGATGGGACCAAACTCCCTTTGTGATTTTAAAACGTAAGCCAGTACCCAGATTTGAAGACTACAATAAGATTTAACTTCTACTGTTAACAAAATTTTGGTAGGCTACTATTAGATGGATAGCCTAAATGTCCTAATTCAGATGGGCTACCTGTTTTTT
>NW_015555711.1:211951-214605 GCF_001515605.1 Sinocyclocheilus anshuiensis
TTTTTTTAAATGTGATTGTTGGTACATTTTACCAGTTTTTACCATACTTTCAAAACAAAAATTAAAATAGGAAAAATATGCAATATGAAAATAATTGAAGACAAAATGTGTTTTACTGAGAAAAAACAAGATTTGGTTTTTAAAAAGCCTTTTTCCAAAAGGTACATCTGGAAAAAGGGGGGTCATCTTATAATCAGGGTCGTCTTGTATTCGGGCCAATACGGGTAGTATATTATTATAGTGTTATATTTCAATTTCACAAAGAAACGTGCAGCATTTTGTCCAAGCAAAAATAAAAGGACACATTTAATTTATAATTTGTCTTATATCTCATTTTGTAAAAAAAAAAATCATGAATTTAATCGAATCGTGAAATCAAAATCGTGAATCGAATCGAATCGTGAGTTGAGTGAATCGTTACATCCCTAATAGATAGATAGATAGATAGATAGATAGATAGATAGACGTCATACAGGGGTGCGTTTCCCGTATAATGACGTAACTCGCTGATTAACCACCATAATACGATGCATCGTTGTGGAAACGAACTAGCTAGTCACGACTGTTTCCCGAAACCATGATTCCTGTGTCGCAGATCCATCGTTTAAACCACGTTGGTTTGAGCTGTCGTTATGACGTTGTTCTTCTTCTTCTTCGATCTAATAGCCGACTGGTGCCATGAGCACATACCGCCACCAACAGTAATTTGGTTTTATTTTCTCTTTTCTTCGACACGAATTATGCTTTTGAAATTACGTTACGTAAGAGTGGAGTAATAACGCAACATTCATTTGTTCCGCAATAAATTATATACATATACACACACGGAGTTAAAAATGTGCTCTTTCTGATCTAAATGTCTATAATTTCACAATTTCATATAAATACCATTTCTTATTTAATATTGATAGGCTACATAAGCACAATTGAAAAAAGATGGGTTTTTAAAAAACTGTGATGTACTGTTGTGGACACCTGTTGCTTATTTTGCTCAATAATTTTTCCTATTTAAGTCCCCTTGCCATTCAGCCATGTGTTAATGAAAATGACACGAAAACCCCAATTTTCAAAGCATGAAATTGCAGTTCTTTTGGAGGAGGTGGAAAATAATCAAATCCAGCTATTTTCAAAGCTGAAAAACAGCATTACAAATGCTGACAAAAAGAAAATCTGGGCAGAAATCACTCAAAAAATAAATGCTGCTGGCTATGGGTACGAACGAAGCCCAGAAGAAGTCAGGAATAAATGGAAGGACTTCGCAAGTGTGACAAAACGGAGGGCTGTGGCACGTAAGAGGGAAGCAAACAAGACTGGTGGGGAAATCAATTCAGTTCCTCCTCTCACTACAGAGGAAGAGAAAGTTTTGGCCATCCTGGGGCCTGAAGCATTGGAAGGGATCCTTGGAGGTATAGATGCATGTGCATCAACCAGGCCTTTGCCTTCAAAGTTCAGGCCTCCAACATCAGGCCCTCTCCAGTCTGGCCCTTCAACATCAGGCCCCCCCCAGTCTGGCCCTTCAACATCAGGCCTTCTCCAGCCTGGGCCTTCAAAATCACCAAAGGGTCCTGGTCTATTGCTCTCTTCCCCTGATTCACCTCCGTCTGAGGCCTCCTCATGTGCTGAGCAACGTCCTCTGACACAGAAGGCAACGCAGAAGTCAGGCAGTGTATATAAATGCCTGCATAGGGACACATTTTACCCCCCTTGACTCACTATCTGATGATGCGATCTTAAATTATGGCTTCCAAGGGCCAAGATCCTTGAAATACTACAGGTTGTGAAACCATCTTCAGAGGGCAACTAGAAGAAACTACGCCTTAAATCCAGCGGTGCAGTTGTTGGCTACACTGCATTATTATGCTGTTGGAAGTTTTATGAAGGTGGTGGGTGATGGCCTGGGGCTCAGCAAATCTTCAGTTAGCAAAATTGTGACAGTTTGCTGTTACCTTTGCTGTTACAGCTTATGAAGAACATCCTGATTTTCCCCCAAACTCCTGAAGAAATCCAGCTGGCCAGTCAACAGTTCTACAGTATTGACAACATCCCCAGAGTGATTGGCATCATCGATGGCACCCTTATCCCAGTGTCAAGCCCTGTGGTAAATGAGCCCTTGTACATTTGCAGGAAGGGCTATCCAGCCATTAATGTTCAAATAGTGTGTGATCACCAGGGGATGTTCACTGACATTGTGGCAAAATGGCCTGGAAGCACACATGACTCTTTTGTGTGGGCCAATTCTGCAGTTTGCCAGGTGGCTGAAGAGGGTGGCTTTGGTGATAGCTGGCTGCTGGGAGACAGTGGATATCCTCTTCGCCCATACCTCCTGACACCTGTGCAGCATCCAGCCACCATTGCAGTTTAAACCATTTGTTTAATCTGACATAACTTCTGTTAAATATTTTGTTTATTTGCCAATATGCCCCGCAGACTTAAATGAACACTTACAAAAATTAAAAATAATTTTGCAAACAGTGTATATACTGTGTGTGTGTGTGTGTGTGTGTGTGTATATATACAGGTACATCTCAAAAAATTAGAATATCATGAAAAAAGTCAATATTTTTTGTCACTCATTTCAGAAAGTGAAACCCATATATTATATAGATTCATTACACAGAGTGAAATATTTCAAGCCTTTATTTCTTGAAATTTTG
>NW_015555711.1:214790-226141 GCF_001515605.1 Sinocyclocheilus anshuiensis
TTAAATGTGAGCCAAAATCATCACAATTAAAAGAACCAAAGACTTAAACTACTTCAGTCTGTGTGCATTGAATTTGTTTAATACACAAGTTTCACAATCTGAGTTGAATTACTGAAATAAATGAACTTTTCCATGACATTCTAATTTATTGAGATGCACCTGTACTATAAAAATACTGTGATTTGAGTGTTAACTCTTAATATAAGTGAAAACCTCTAATATGCTGTTTTACCAATATTGTTATGAGAAATTTGTCTTTATGAATGTTTTAACAAAGATACTCACTTGACAAACTCACCTTTTCTTCGCACAAACGAAACGAAGGCTGTGTTCCAATCAAAAAAATATTTAAAGGCGAATTAGGTAAGATCTAAGCGCCACAACTTTAATTCTTCCAAATCACTCAAAGTGGATGGTGAAAACTTCGAAAGGAATAGGGCATAGGGTCGATAACTCTGAACAGAACACACCCCAGGTGCGGCGCAATCAATGACGTCGACACAGCAAACTAACAACGACCTATGCCTCTAACCACAGGTGAAGAGCTGTCGTTCCAACGACACAAGTTTGCGATGCAGTTTGCGAATGTTCGTTTGAACTATGGTTTCGGGAAACACCGAATCGTTGAACTATGTTGATAACGACGGAACTTGCGACCATAGTTGGCTAACGATGCTTTTGGGAAACGCACCCCAGGTTGGGTAAGGAAATAGGGTGAATGAATGATCCTATAAGCAAAAAATAAAATAAACTACTTCAAATGTTTGGAGTCTGTAAGATGATTTAAAAAAATAAGAAGAATTAATGCATGCATTCAATTCATGAAAAGTGGCAGTAAATACATTTATAAAGTTACGTCTATTTCAAATAAATGCTGTTCTATTGAACTTTTTATTAATCAAAGGGTCCTGAAAAACGTATCACGCTTTCCAATATTAAAATATTAAGCAGCACAACTGCTGTCAACACTGATAATAATTATAAATGTTTCTTGAGCAGAAAATCAGCATATTAGAATGATTTCAGAGGGATCATGTGACACTGAAGACTGAAGTAAAGGCTGCTGAAAATTCAGGAATAAATTACATTTTAAAATATATTAAAATAGAAATAATTATTTTAAATTGATGAAATATTTCACAATATTACTGTTTTTACTGTATTTTTTCTTAAGCCTTGGTGAGCTTATAAGCTTATAAGTCTCTTATAAGAGACTTTTTTCAAAAACATAACAAAAATGTTACAGACCCCAGTCTTTTGAAAAGCCATAATCCTGCCAAAATTATCAAAAAAAGATTTGTTTTGAAACAAGAGATCAACTTCTCAATTTCCCCACATTTTCACCTTCAGACAGATTAATGAAAATCAAGGGGACAAATCTAAGAAACACAATTTGAAAAGCTACAAGCTTGATGCAGTTGCGCCTGCATGACTGATGAGTATTCTGCCACATCCTATTCTGCCCTCGTCACAACAATTACGATGTCATTTAGCTGCCATAACAGACAACCCACAAGCTGCTCCTCAGCCAGCCCTGCAGAGACAGATAAAACCTGAATAAGTTTGACAGCACTCTCCTGCTAAAGGTCAGCATCTCTCGCTTTCCTACTCGCAGTATAATGAGGACAGGATTATGGAAATGAAACAGACGCTGATGCAGATACTCGTCTAAACCTGGACCTCATCTTTGTCTCTGCGAGATCCCACGATTGACATGCTGAGTCCCATCACACAAATGCAACCATGGCAAGTACCCAGATCTGTCGAATGTGCTGCGGCATAAATATAACAGAGTATGACACATTTTGTCTGAGATGGCCTGGAGCAGACAGCAGCGAGAGCTTTTGAATAAAGGTAAATAGAGCAAAAACTGGGTTTTAAAAATAAAAAGAACTCTTCACCAAACCACTAATCGGAAAAGAACAGGAACATTCCAATTACAATAAGACGACCCTCTTAAATCTATTAAAACATTAAAGGGACACTGATAAAATGTTTTTATCTTAAAATGTGAGCTTAATTAAAAATTCCCTGTGAATTTTATTCCTTTATCCATGTAGTCCTCCAGGGTTTGCGGCATTTGTTTCAATATTTTTCAAGCAAAAGGATGCAAAAGAAAAAAAAACATGATTTTTGAAGCAAACAAGTTCATCTGACAGCAAATGAGCGATGTTTTCTTTCAAACAAACTCTGACAAGTACTGCGTCCCCAAAACTTAAAATCGTCGCTTTGCATCTCATCAGTTATTAAGAGTGAACGTGCCCCATGGGATGAACCTGATTTGTAGCACTTACACATCAAAGACAGTTAATCAGGAGAGAATTGGCCTAATATATCTTGAATATGGATTTGATTGAAAGCGCTTTGGTGAAACTGAACCAGAAGAGTCGCTGTAACACATTCAAACTGATTCACATAGATCTGCTTGAACCTGACTGAGCTTTTTGGTGACAGCTGGGTGTAAAACTCTCCAAAAGCATCTACTCATTGGACAGTGATTAACCGCTACGGGTGAGGAGCGACTAAGGCCAAAGAGGAGTCATGACCACCCAACATAAGCCTTTAGACCACTTCCATCCCCGATGAGCCTGTGAGCAGATGGGATATTCATCACCACGGCCACATTCAGACCTCTTTCTCCTCTGTGTTGTCTTTCTATTTTCATTCCCTCGTTCTCGCTCTCTCTCCCCCTAACCTTTCCTGCCACAGTCTCTGTGTAAAGAGCTAAAGGGCCTGGGGTAAAGTGCTCGTCCACAGCTGCAAATTCCACTAAGCTTAGCATGGTAGCAAACATTTACACATTTGTCTTCATCAGAGTTGGCTCTCAAAACAACATTATACTCAGGTTGAATCTGGTATTCAATGTGGCACACAACTGGTCTCCTTGTTTCGGACATATGCACTCATCTGTGAGACTCCAGATTGATAACAACAGTAAAGGTACAGCAGTGTCTGTCCCATTTATTTTTAAATTATTACTGGTTTAGACCATCATTCAAACTGTCAATTAATGAACTCTCATTCAAACATGTCCACACTCTGGCCATATGGGTAAAATACTAGCTAAATAGATCATTGTAGTCCATTATTTTACACATTCATTTGCACTTGATTCCTAACTATTTTTGTGTGAGTTGCAAGGCTATGAAAACTATAATTTTGCATTTTCTGAAGAAAATATGAGCTGTTTGCCAATGCAAAATTCACCTCCACAATGCAAGGTGGTTCTGGGTGGTTACCATCAGTGATGAACTGAAATTTTGGCAAATGAGAATATTCAGCCAAAAAAAAAAAAAATGATGAACCAAAATTTATGGTAGAATAGCAAAATTTGAGAGGCATCTTGGTGCTGAAAAACATTTCACTATATTCTTAAAAAATAAAGGTTAAAATGGGGGGGTGGGGGTTGGGTTTAGCAGCAATGCCACAGAAGAACCATTTTTGGTTCCCCAAAATCATTGATGAGTTTTTAAAAAACATTTATTTGTAGTGTGACCTTTTAGAAATCTAAAGAACCTTTTTTCACTATAAAGAACCTTGTGGAATGGAAATGTTTCATGGATGTTAAAGGTTCTTCACAGAACCATCGAAGAATATAGAACTTTTTTTTTTAAGTGTAGGACTGGTTTAATTTATCACTTTTAAATATGACATCCTGGACACCACAAGGAGTACAATTACCCAAATTTAAATAAAGAAACTTTATTTCCTAGTTTGATTGTCAAAGTCAAAAGTCTCCATAATATTGTGGGCCATTGATATGACTCAGGACCATCTTTCAAGGTCAGTCAAATGGATTGTTTTCACTGACTTATCACCCAGTAATCATAAATATGATTTTTAAAACTCTCTTCAAAAAGGAACGCAATTTTAGGAATCATTTATGTTTGTAGCATTGTGTGGGAAAGTTGTGTTAATGTTTAATATCTATGGTTAGGGATTTTAACAAATCCATTAACATATGAGCATAATAGAGATTCTAGTAATTAATTTGGGTTATTCCAAAGATCAATAAATCAAATACCTGACAATGCTGAAAAATGTGCTAAAACATTCGAGAAAAAGGACTGTTAACCAAAATATGTCCAAATTAGTCCAATTTTTTAAATTAAACCAAATGCTACATACAAAACCAAAACACAGTCCTGTGGTAAAACATGCTCAGTTTGATTCAATTTTCACTTTATTGTTGGAATTTCTTCCAAAAATTGTCTTGCATCCCATAGCGTTTACTGTCTAACATTAATTCACATCAATATACATTACACAATACAATACACACACACACACACACACACAAGTTTAGAATTGCTTTCTGCTCCATGTTCATTCATTTCTTTCCATGGGATAAAAGAACACCATTGAAGAAGGGAAAAGGAGGGAAAGTGCTGTAATTTTGGCTCCCACAACAAACAATTAGCCCTCCTTTCTTTTTGTAGCATTCAAAAACATTTGAGAGAAAGAGAGGAAAGATGTGAAGGAGAGGTGATGGGTGATGCTCTTTTATAGGTCTTGTCATGTGCATGAAGGCTCAGTGGGCTTTTTGTCCACCGTGCCTGTGTGAGAGTGTGCACACCTTAAACAACAGAGAGACTCGGGGGCCTCCGTGGCCTTTCAGGCCCAATAGAAGATGCACCTTAGGGGGCAATTTAAGCCTGAAAAGAGGCCTGACAACCCTGTGCAGCTCTGTGGGGCATCAATAAATGCTGACATATTGACTCTCTGTGCCCAAGCGCCACTGGAAAATTTTGCCTGAATATGAATCCATTTAATGGCAGGGAAAAGGGGGCGGCAGTGCAGAGAGACAGCGAGAGGGACACTCTAAGGATGGCTTGTGTCTCTTGGGTTTCAAATGCTCTGGAATGTGGTGACTGAAAAAGTTTTGACAATGAAACTATAACTATTGACAGATGGGCTAAAGAACAGAAAAGACCGAATTGGTTAGGGTAATAAGACCTACATTAGACATCGCGTTAAAGAAATCATGTTTTGCTGAAGTTATCAGATCCACACAGAACATGAATGTGAAGATCACATCTGTTCTGCTGTATTAGCTGAATTTCGCTGCAATGCTATTTAAGAACAACTTCGAAATGGTTCTTAAAATATCTTTAGGCAATTGGGGGGACATTCTTTAAAGATATGTGCAGCGCAGTCGATTTGTTGGGAAGTGCTGACTTAACTTGGTCAATGGAAGAGGGAGAGAGCTCTAATTCAGTTTCTTGCTGCGGGAAACTGAAAGGCAGGTGTCCATTTACTTCCTGCCTCATTCTTTCTTTTAATGCCGAGTTTTCATTTCCTGGGATTGAGATCTCACTAATTGAGGTCAAAAGCAATCAGCACCGTGTAACTTAATCAAATATCTAAAAGGTGGGAAAGATGGCAAAATCAGCCATTTAAACTAGCATGCCTATAGCTTATTAAACTATAGTGTGTGTGTCAAAGAGGGAAAAAAGACATGAGCATACTTCATCCCTCAGCACATTTTAGTCTATATTAAAGATTTTACCTGCCCCACATAATATACATTATAAGCAGAAAATTCATTTACTCATCCTTGTGAAAATTAATTTACTCATTCTCATCCCTTTACTCAGTCCTCATGTTGTTTCCAACTGATAAAAAAATGGTGTAGGATGTACGTTAAAACTATACATTTGACAAATAATAACAAATAAAGGGCAAGTAATACATTGAATTAGACATTTAAAAAAAATCGAAAAATCATTTAGTGCGTATGACTTTATTCTGTGGAATACAAAAGAAGATATTTAGTCCAAACAATGAAAGTCAGTGGGGTACAATATCATTTTTGGTCCATTTTCTTTCAATGTATAAGTAAAACAGCTTAAACGTTCTTCAAAATATCTTCATTTGTGTTGCACAGGGAAAAAAACATGCAGGTTTAAAAAGAGATGAGGGTGAGTAAATTTTTTTAAGTGAAATATCATTTCAAATGCTCCATATAATAGATATTACAAGCAGCTCTGACACAAAATGCCATTGTTAACATCACTTGTCTACTCATTGTGTCAAAGGGAGAAACACTGGCCTCAGATAAAAGTTTTCTTGCATTACTGCAATAAAGTAAATTCGCAGAAAACTTTATGCTTCTCCATGTGAGGCCTTCCCTGTAAATACTGAGGGTAAAACTGCAGCTGAACTTAATTCCATCCTCACAAAGATGTTTGTGTTATCATGGCTTTATGTCTTAGCAAACTACCATTTATTAAATGCAAAGCCTTTATCCGCTTTTCCCACAGCGGTGGCGTGTGTCTCTTCTCGAGATAAAACAGTTGCGTAAACAAAAAAATGCTAAATGTCAATTTTACCACTGACTTAGCTTAAGGGAAATAAATCTTAATATATCAATGTGAGCTTTAAGTGGACAGCCTAGGGCTTAAATACAAATGCCAAAAGTGAAAATAAATAATAATAAAAAAGGCATAATCTTATTTCCAAAAGAAAAGCAGACAAATAATCAGAGATGTAGAAAAAATGATATGAAATGCATCCATATACAGTAGTGCTTCTTAAAGAAGAGGTAAGCTTTTCTTTGAGTGCTCTGTCAAAACGCTGACCCTATAACATAAACGAGGTGCTCTGATGTCTTTATGTGCCAACGTGGTAAACACAATTTTATGGAAGCCGTAATAACTCAACATTGCAACCAGAACAGTTGTTTATAAATGGCAAATCTCATATCAACAGATGCAAAAAACTGAGCAGCACTTGCTTTTGTATACTGCAGGGTGAGAGAGAAAAAAGTCAATGTGGAAAGAGTAGCCTGAAGAGAAACTGACAATGGCTGCATAAATAAGCCCATTAGTTAAAAATGTACGACAAGTGCCCTGTTTGAAGCCTGCGTGGGGAGAGGGGAGCGGGATAGACTCCCTCACAGCTGCCTGGCCCCTCTGCAGCTCTCACACTGCCCGGCACATTCACCGTTTAAGTTGGTGGAAAAAATCTGAGCAAATTTCTGATTTGCAACACTCTAGGAACATGTTTATTGTCTTTGTGCAAGTGCAAAACACACACATAAATAAAGCTAATGAAGAATCTCGGGGTGAGGCTGCTAAAGAGCATAAAATGGGAAATTTTATGGCCATAAATAGCGTGGGCTGATGGTGATTTTTAAGCCATTGGACCATGTTGTTCGGCACTAATCATAGGACTGATGCGGCGCAATTGCCCTCCTCACTTAATTACTGTTACCTATTATATGGGCCATGCTTCTTTAGTCATAAAAACTGGCCAGAATTTTAAGGGTATTTTTATGACTGCAGTATATTATGGAAATGCCACCTGTTATTCCTAATCATGGTCTTTACATATTGAAAATCTAACTTCCACCATGAGAAATTGAGGGTTAAAGACCTTTTATACTACTGTGCTGACTTTTTATCTTGTGTCAAACATCCAGTGAACAATCATAGTTAAGCTCAAGTGACTAAATTATTGCTCAACGATCAAATCAACAGTCTTATATTTTCATAGTGCATTATATTTTCACAATATAGGTCATTTCATCCCAGAGAGATTCATCAACTAGTTAGCGGATATTAAATTACACTGATGTAAACAAAGTTTTGCGGTGAAGGCTTAAATCAATTTTCACTATCAATTCTGTTACATCTTATCCATTAAATACAACCTGCACAAAACACTAAATCAACTACAGCTTATCATTAGTGTAACTTGCTAAAATCACTGCAGTAATGATGAAACCATGGAAATCACTTGTTTGTACACGTACTCGGTTTCTGAAAGACTTGTTTTTGGAGCTGGCAATGTGAAAGCCATTCAGGAACAAGTAAATTTTCAGCCAAAACTAAATTGCTTTTATTCATGTCTAAACAGAGTCGACACTGTGGACCGGAGGAGAATGCAATTATACTTCTCATGCCAGAAAGACAGCAGTGCATGCTTCTTCAACTTTCACTAGCCTCTTTATGGGTCCTCAATAAATAACTCATTATGGACTTGAATACATAACATGATATGATGCTTGTTTAAAGGGACAAATAAAAAGGCTACTTGAAAATGACACAGAGAAGACAAGCAGATGTTGAAAATGAATGCTATAGCATAAAACCGAAAAAAAAGTACTTTGTTTTTTAATAGCCATAAATGTAAATAAATGTAAAATGTACATAAATTAAAAAGTTTAATTTTAATAAATTAAAAAGTTTAATAAAGTATTTTTTTATGTCTCATCGATAAGCATTTGAAAATAAAGCCATACAATTATTGTAGTTTAGTTTAGTTAGTTTAGTTTATTTTTCCTATATTTTAGCACTATTTAACCAGATATGGCATTAAAAGTTGAAAAATTAAACACACCGCCTGTCTACATTTTGAAAACTTTAAAACTTTACATGGAAGCCCTGTAAATCCCATTGGCTGCATTAAGACAAAATTCAAACCCTACAAACAGGCAATTTCAAGTCATTCACTTGGAAAATGCTCTGTTTAAAATGTCAAAAGGATGGTGACTCTTTTCTTTTGCTCTTAGATTACCATATTTCTCTCGGGCTTGTGACACCTGCAGCCCACTGAGGGCGTGCAGAACATAGGACTTTACTTCAAACAGCCCAAAGGCTGTGGGTTTGGGTATTGACTGGGATTGAGCTTGTCCAGCTTGGACCCTCCTACCGCAGATGTACATTAATGCAGGAAAAATACAAATCTGGGCAGCAGAAAGAAAGGCAGTTCCTTTTAACATGCTGTTGTCTAGCTTGAACGTGTCAGTTTGAGAGAGCCCATTCAAAGGTATTCATGCATCTGCCTTTGAGGAACAATGCTAGTTTACAAACTGTCTCTTTTGGCTGCCTAAAGGCTTTAGACGCCATTGTTTTGCTCCTCTTAATAAACTTTTGGAGGAGTTCATCAACTTGCCTGAATAGCCAACGCAGAGAGGCCAGAGACACAAAATAACAGACGGTTGGCTTTTCCCTTTTCTTTCTCCCTTTTGAAGTGACTATCTTTAAATCAGAAAAGAGGGCTGTCAGACACCAGAATAATTTTTGCTCAAACAAAAAAGCAAATGACCGAAGGAAAAAAAAGTTAATTCACAGAAGAAGGGAGGACTTGACTCTTTAAATGAAACTGATAAAGGTGCACCTTGAAACATAGTCTTAACTCTTCAACATCACATGGTAGATTTGTTCCTACAATAATTAATGAGATAAATGATAATTAATGGCCTCCATTATGCAAATCTTGATTTGATTTTAGTCAGAGCAGCTTAAATTCAAGTACGCTATTTTATTTCAAACATTTTGTCTTTTAGGTCAACTAAAAACAAATAGTAAATAGTGTAAAATAACAGACTTCAGGCCTGAAAAATATTACATTGAAAGAGACATAAACAAGCTTTTAAATTTTATTTATGAAACATAAATAAATGAAAGAAGATAAGTTACGATTTAAAACAAATAAAAACAAATTGTGGCCAAATAGGCTATTTCGACATCCATTTTCAAATACTCTCCACAGAGCCCATTCCATTAATTTTGTCTACTCAGTGACCCTACAATGATAGTATTTATTTAGCATATGTGTACACTGACACCTGCAGTGAATAAACACTGCCTGAGCAAATTTTCATTTGCACAGACACTTATGTGGACCGATACCTTTCAACATTTGCGCTCAAAACATTATAAGATCTATCGGCAAAAGGTTAATTTTCCTTTGGTCTGTTTATGAGTGCCCTGAACCACGTTTGGCACTCCTGCTTTGTGGAAGGATTCCCTTTTGTTAGCTGGTCAGTCTCCCATTGGGTCTCCAAACAGGATTCTTGGCATTTGTCGGCAAAAATGAAAGCAGGATTAAGGAATGGCTACTGAACACTCCATGGTAAAGGAGTGGGCAGCAATTCCCCCGAATCAACCCCCCTCTTCCACTTTGGTAACTCCTCTTTTGGTATATTTGTATTCCCTAAGAGACCATTAAAGCTGGTTTAAGCGATACGAACAATAAGATCAAAATCAACAAGTCGAGTCCTATGTTGAACGTTTGCTAGTCTTTGCTTGTTTCTTTCATTTGAACACCATGGGGCAATTAAAGCATACATACATAAATTGTCATTTTGCCATTAATTCCGTGTGCTTTATTTCGTAGTATGTCCTATATCCATACTGTGTTATGAAATATGTTTATTTAGTCGCTGGTAGTAAAAAAAATTAGTCGTTCTATTTTTATTCGATACATTCTTGATATTATTTTATATATAGCCTATTGCTATAAAACATAAGGTTATTAGTTTAGTTTATTTCATTTATTTGTACAGGGACAACGCACAACAACAGTGTTGTGCCTGAGTTAGCTATAAAGCTAATTTGCATCTGCAGTCCCTGGGCAGGATGTTATTACAAAATTACAATATTATTATGCCACATACACGTTGCTTCCGAAATTAGAAAATGGTTCGCAACCAAAACGTTTTGCCGATTTGGTATTTTTAGCGTCTCATTGGACCAATGGACGAAACATCCACGTCTTTATATAAGGTCACCAAGAGTTTCGTGCTTTTCCAATTATATAGAGCAACGTACAGCACTAAAGCGATGGCGAGTCCAGGGCATCAAAAACACTTTTGTGACATTACATAGGAAGCCCGGAGGCCAGTACTTTTATTGGTGTCAGCAGGAGTTTTCCCTAGTCGTTTGTTCGTTTTGTTCTTCTGGTCCAACAGGATGCCCCCCACTCTACTGCACAGTGCAAATCTCGGTGAATGACATGGATTTTTGACCAACTAATTGTTTGATTTCCCAAAACATCCCGTATGTTAAATGTACGTATTGTCAGCGCTTAATTGAAAACTTGGCTTCATTTTATTTCTGGCGAGAACGAAGGTGAGTGAGAAGGGGTTATGTGCTTCCTTTTTATGCGAAGGAAAAACATCCACGTCTTTTGCAGTGGACTTATGAATTTCAGCAAATGAAATGGGAGATTGTCCCTTTAACCAAAAAAAAAAAACCCGGCAGATATCCAAAAGCCATTCGCATAGTAATATGTGCACTGAGATAGTCCTTGTCCCACATGGCAATAAATACTTTAATTAATAGACAGGCCGTCTTGAAAGCAGCACTGGCAGCCTGTAATATGATGAACTCCCATTGTCGTGGTGTCACCACAAATGTTTCCGATAAGAAAAAGCACCCAAGGTTCAAAGACTATAAGCCTCTCAATTTCCTCCAGACACCTCTACTTTTCTGCACCTACTTTCTATTTTTTTCTTCCTCTCTCCCTTAAACATCTGAAACACACAAAATCCTCATTGCATCTATAGCAGGGGTGCCCAACCCTGCTCCTGGCGATCGACTGTCCTGCAAAGTTTAGCTCCA
>NW_015555711.1:226166-248687 GCF_001515605.1 Sinocyclocheilus anshuiensis
CAGGGGTGCCCAACCCTGCTCCTGGCGATCGACTGTCCTGGAAAGTTTAGCTCCAACTCTAATCAAAGACACCTGCATTTAATTTTGAAGTGATCCTGAAGACCCTAATTAGTTGCTTCAGGTGTGTTTGATTAGGGTTGGAGCTGAACTTTGCAGGACAGTCGATCGCCAGGAGCAGGGTTGGGCACCCCTGATCTATAGGATCCGCCCCAGGTTAACAGGTCAGAAAAGCTGTTGAAAATAATTGCATATTAATATTCTGTTCAAGGGGGCTTACGTAATCTTTATACATTTTAAAAATGATTTACGTCAAATTTCATTCGTACAGACTGACTCTGATGACACGCTATTTAGACACATTTAGTCGAATATTTACTGCTATTTTTGTTGTATCCGATAAAATATTATTTAGATATATATTAACAATCCACATACAACGATACATACAAATATTCTGTCAAAACTACCCCAAAACGAATTCAAAGAGAGCAGTGTAAGAATTTAGAAAAGAAAAGCTGTCAAAAGATGTAAGGAAAAACAGAAGGGCACTACTGAATTTGACGTTTTCCGACATTCGATTCGTTCCACGAATTAGGACCCTGGATTTGGCGCAGGCCTAGTTTTTGTATGAACTTCATCCTGGGTGAACGTTTGGAAAATAATTTCCTCAGCAAAGTGCAGGACTGAAGTTAACCAGCCTGTAATTCAGTTACACTGCAAATGTTTTACAAAGCAACGCCGTTGACACTAAACAGGTGCTCTGGTCTCATGATCTCTGGATTAGCATATTTCACAGCATAGTCTAATCATTAGACGATGATCTAGCAAAGAGATTGGTTATACAAACGCCAGACTTGTTCTATTAATTTGCACCATTGTCACTGTCCATCATTACTGCCCAACAATAGTTTTATCATAGTATGCGCATTCTATTTACAGCCAGCACTACGACTAATAAAAGCAAGGAACTTTACACAGAGCAGTGCCCACGTTACAGCATATTTTTATTAATAGCCTACAGTGAAAAGAACAATGAATAATTAAGATCCATAATATACTTGCACATTAACTACAGTTACTTTGTATGAATGAGTAGGCTAATTATGTGAATAGTTAGCTAAATAATGTCAAATTTGACCTTAAGTGATAATAATAATAATAATACAATTTTACAAAAATGCTCCCTCTCCCAAAATTCCAATAAAATGTGTTGGGTAGCAGCGTATAGGGAAAGGGGAGGTTAATCCGAGTTTAATACATTGATGCAGAGCGCAGGACCGCGGCTGTGATGATTGTGTTATCTCTTCCCAACATTTGGGTCTCCCTCAGTTTCAGCCCAGCCAAATAGCTGCGAGAAAGTGCAGATGGAGTGACTCTCGATGCCTGAGGAAAAATATTAATAGCTAAATAACTTCCCCATACTTTCACTAAATCTCTCTCTCTTTCATTCGCTCTCTCTCTCCATTCCAGATGGATTTGTTTGAAGTGGTCTCCCGACTCATCCTATGGTCTCTTTTCTTCAAACGAGGCTTATTTCGAAGTCTCAAATGTACAGTATAACGTTCGTTTCTCTACAAATATCTGGGAACTATACCCGTGTGCACTTTTCATTCTCTCGATGTAATTGGCCTTTTGCCGCATTCTTAAAATGAATGCTCCGCCAAATGCACATATAGGAAAATTATATTTCACTTCATTCGATTTCTGAGTTTCTTCTGTAATTATTATAGCTATTGTTTAAATGTGTTCGATTTCTCCAGCCAAACAATTCATTTTCAGCGTGGTCACTGAACGAGTTAACTGAATATGCGTAGTGCCACCCCAAGGTCGTGTTGAAAGAGTCATCTTTTTAGTAGCCTAATTAACCGAGATCAGGTAAGAAATGCAGGTAATCCACTGATTTGTTTAAACTATCTTTTGCGTTGTCCTGTGGGATAAGTCTCTGAAAGCCAGTTGGTTTAATCAACTGAACCTAAATGGGGAATCTGTCGATCCCCATTAATTGGCTGACAAATTTTTCTCTGGGTCAAATGACATTTTATTGGTCGAGTAAAGTCCATGTGCACGCGCCTTTCATGCTCTGTGCCTTAAAGAGGGCAATGAACGTCAGGACACGTTAAAATAGGAACACAACAAAAGGGGCAAAATTCGATAAATACAAAATGACAGGTATCCTTTAGGGATAGCTTATTTCAGAAGTCACTAAATAACCACACTTTGTTCTAAACCTGCATGATTATGCACAAACAGTAGTTTTTGGTTATAAAGCCAGGAGTCATTTTTCTTTGTTCAACAATTTCACACCCATAATAATACAAAACTGCTCAATTTGTCCACAAATGGCGTGCTTGGGGTCTCATTCTTTTGCAATGTGTTTGTGCGTCAAATCAACTACAATAGACCAAAATACGATAAAACAATATTATCAAATAAATATACGAACAAGTGTGAGAAAAAATGTCAAATCTCATGAAGTTGTGCCGAAGGCTAGCCAGTGAGGGCCGTTTAAAGATGAAAGCGAAGAGAAAGAAAAGGCTCAATTTAATCTGCTTTAAAACCTTTCAAAATAACGTTGTGCTTGGAACTCAGCGAGTGAGAGCTGATTGGGGATAAATAAGTTTCTTATGCCTGTGAGCTATTACACCCATCTCCAACACAGCCGCTTGTTCAAAAGACACGTTTTCATTACGAACTCTAATAAGTCTTAACATTATTAAATGCCAGTTGGATGATCAAGTGAAACAAGCCCCGGGAAAAATCTTTTTAAGTCTGGAAAAAGATTGCATTTTAGCCCCATCTCGTTTGCATGACACCGTATAGCTCAAATGTGAAAAGACATTTCACAAAATGTAAGACAAATGTGGAGTGAATTTGGAGATGTAAATAAACATTACTGATATTTACACAAATTATTCATGAATCCTAGCAGATATGCATGCATTTATCAGATGGAAATATTCATACTCTTAATGCACAGCGTTTAGGGCAATGGCAGGAATTTCTAATCACGGATTGCCAATTTGTATATCCGTAATCCAATAGCAGTGGCTCATGCTGGCCTGTGAATCAGTCCACGGAGGTTGTATGAGGGTTTTGAGTTTCGCGCCCAAGCACACACAAACATGTGTTCTAAAACAACACAACTTTTAGATCAATCGTGCAAAAGCCGCTTTAAATAATGCAGAAAAGTACGCATAATCCGCATCCTTTTCATGAACAAAGAAAAGCCCTTTGCAATATTTCAAAACTGAACAAAATGTAGGCTATGTGCTGTTCCACTTATTATTACATAGCTAATAAAAAAAATAAAAGCCGACGAATTTCTTACAAATAACCAATGTTGAAATAACATACGTGTAAAAGACGAACAGGGCACCTCCTCCATCTAAACCACCTCTCTAAACGTCAGCTATAAGAAACACAATAGTGATTCCAAAAAGAGCAGTGGGCATTTCCAAACAAGAATAAAACATTTTGCACCCTCCAAATCTCATTCTATTCCAACAGACGATTCCATAATATTACAAAACTATCTACCAGCAGGGTGTATTGAATAATTCATCTCTCTATAGTTCCCCTCTTGGCCTTTTGTTAAAAGTTTTCCCCCCTTTACGGATTTTTGAATGTGAAAGGAAGGGTTCATTCCTTCTTTCGAAGCCTTGCTTTTAGGCTTTGCTTTGTAGCATAGATTCCTCGCTCCAAAAGAGCTTCAGTGAAGCAGAGATCTTTGGACTGAAGTTCATCTTCAAGTGTAAAAAAAAAAAAAAAAGACTGTCACAAAACCGACAATGTTTTGTGTTACTTCAAAAAGACAATCGTATTATTTGCTTAGTTGAAGTAATTTTTCTCCCGAAATATTAACATATTCTGGGCACGACTTATTAAATTTGGCTAAAATAGACGATTGCATTATTTCATAATAGCGTATAAAAATGAATGTAAAAAAATTAAAGAACCTAAAATAATTTATATTATTACAGCGTTGTTACTTGTTACCGGTTGCCAGAAAGGTCTGTTAAAGTGCGAATAAGCGTGCCGAATTATCGCGAGAACCAGCGGGCAATGTTGAACTTATGGGCTGTAATTGATATTGATTGCCACATCGGTCATCTGTCAGTTACCGTTTTCAAGGGACCGTTTACTCAGCGTCAAATGAGTCTGTTGTACAAATAGATCAAGGCCTAAATACCATCCGTCAGAGCCAGTATAAATACACTAAATCAAATGACTAAATGACAGTTCAACAAGCAGAGAAATCGCAAGGACGCCGAGCACCGACACAAAAAGCATACACCGATTTAATGTGCAGAGAAGACCCCCAATAAACTCAAGGGCAAAGTTTATTTTGACAAGAAGTCGGGTGTTTTTCTGCATAAGATTAAAAGAAAATTCAAATGATTTACCTTTGTCTCCCAGTATGCCGTCAATACTGTGCTTAGTTTTTTTCTCCCCACTGTCATCCTTTTTGTCACAGTCGTCCTCGTCGTCTTTTTTGCCAAATCGCGCACGAAGAACCCGACTGATAGAACTTACTGATGGGATCATTAAAAATAAATAAATAAATAAAAGGACACAGTGAACAAAATAAATATATTTGAGTAATAATAATAATAATAATAATAATTATTATTATTATTATTATAGGCCAATAGGCTAATAATAATAAAGTAAGCTAAATAAATTATATCCGTAATTTATAATTAATATATAGGTTAGTTATTATAAAATAACAATAGTAATAATAAACTAATCAATACTTTTATTTTCAATTCAGTTTGTTCAATAATATATACAAAATGATTGTGATAAAAATTACTCTTATTAATTATGAGATAGGTGATGTGGACATGATAAAAAAAAGGGGGCTGCTTACCAGATGAGGCCTCACCTGAGGGAACTGTACTTCTGTCACACACACCGTCCTTCAGCAGTTTATCCCGAATCTCCCAACTGAACATGCCGGGATTATCGCGCTTGTATTCTTCGATTCGTTTTTCCACGTCAGGTGTTGCCCCCTGCTTTTGTGTTTGATTGAAGAGGCGAGAAAATGCGAAAATACGAAGAGAAAGAAAAAAGTAGAAAGTATGGGTGAAAATAAAAAAAGACAGGAGAACAAATTTTAGTACATAATTGTACATATCCTTTTAATACGTACCAACTTTTCATAAACGATTTAAAATGAAATATTTCATTAGCTTTGCAAATAAAAATAATAGCTACAAAAACCCATCATGCATAATGATAATAACAGAAATAAAAATAATAATAATAGGCTATAGGCCTACTTACTCTGGGTTTGCTTCCTCCTATTGCTCCAGGACGGATCGAGCCAGTTTCTTGATACCGGCAGAGGATTTTGGACACACAACCGTGGGAAACACGAAGTTGTCGGGAGATCACGCAGGGACGGATGCCGTGGTGAGCCATTTCAACTATTTTGTGGCGGATATGATTTGGCAAAGGCCTGCCATTGATGAAAACTCCGCCAAGCTGATTGACTCGACCTTGACCCAGAGGAGTTGAAACTGCAGTAAAGAAATGGAAATTAAATCTAACTTTGGCTAGCTGTCACTCAAAATTCAGACTTCCAGTTTACCCTCTTAAATAGCCTAGCCTACGTATTTTTTTCCCTCAAAAGTAGGATTAAAAACAATAACGATAATAATTTTATCTTTGATAGGCTATACGAATACCAAAAAACACCAGAAGCACTTTGAAATATAGAGCTACACGTTTTAGTTTAACCAGTCTATCTGTTACAAAAATACAGTGATAAATAATTGTCTTTATTGTTCTAAATTTAAATTTGAACTTGAATCTGACAAATTGAGATGTGTTAAGAATTGTGTTTCCTGTCAATTAATGAAAGAAAATTTAGCAGAGAATTTAACAGATTGCTCTTGAGTGGTCCTCTCGGCCTGGATGCGGTATGCTTCATTATTTTTTGCACTCGGTGTTGTTCAAATGTTTGTCTTTAGTGCATTTTGGATTAACGTGCGACACTAGATCACTTCAACAAATCTTACAATGATGGACAGGCTTTGTAATTAGAAGTTTTATTTGAACCACTAATAAGAACATTGCCAGCAACAAAATGGCCCTGGAAAAGTTTTTTTATTTTTTATTCTGGTGCATTTAATTTGCACATGCGTTCTGCTCCTCAAAATGCGGCAAAGCCAATAACCATCTCTAATATATATATATATATATATATATATATAGCCTATATTAAACTTTAAGCGAAAAAGCCAATCGGACATTTGCGTAGGCTACAGCATATTCAGTCGAGAACTTGGTGTACTCACAAGTGTAATATACACTTCAAACTCTTTAAAAACCTTTTTGGCTATAGGAAATCTGTAGGCCTGGTATTATTTACAACAATTATTTACAGCAAAACAAAGTACCCTAACATCTGTCCAACCAACCTTCCAAGGGGAATCCAGTGCGGGGATAGTTCTGTCCCGGAGCCGGTCGCATCATTCGCGGTACTGTTCCCGGTAAAGATGACATTCTACTTTTAATAAATGACGAGGCACAATAAGGCTGATGTTTAAACTGCGAAAGCAAGTCCAGACTTGTTGATGAATGTTTCCTTAATGGCTAAAATTCACTTAAGTCCTCTTTTCAAAAAAGGGGAAAATAAAAAATTGTTATCCAGCCACACTATCGCGGGGATGTGAAACCTCCGAAAAATCAAACAAAGATAAACACTGTTGTTTTGTGCGGAGGGGGTCATGAGCAAAATAACTACCGCAAGAACAAGATGAAGCGCGCGCCAGGGAGGAGGTACTCCAAACGCTCTCGAGTGAACAAAGGTTACTTCATTCTTTGCAGTGTTTTCTTAAAAGGTCTGATAGTTTTGGATGACAAAGTCTGCTTAGGGCTTGGGAGTAGTTGAAGTGGATAACTTTAGCGCGCGGTGTAGGAGGGGTGTTGCGCGCGCCGATAGGCTCTTGCAGTCTTCTTTTATTCATGTGGGCATGGAGGGGAACAGGCAAGTTTTTTTCGACCAATCACAAAAAGCAGAGGGTAAGACAAACACACACGCACACGCACACGCGGAGTGCCTAGCTGTTCATTCACTTCATCAGACTGCCTTTGAGCAGAAAACCATGCAAACTTGATCGATCGACTGCCATTTGTTAACAATGCCTAAAAGTCATGAGCTAATAAAACAGCAGTTGTTTATATAAAATTATACTTTAGTTTTTCATATGAAATAAATTACCTATAGAAAGTGTGTTGTGTTCATTAATGTACTCTCAAATGTTGCTATAGCCTATTGGCCTATACTGTACAGACAAAACCGTGCAACTCAAATAGATGTTTTCCATTGTAGGAACGAAAACACAAGCTTGACTTACCCAGTCCGTCAATTAAAACAAATCTTGTGCTAATTAATTTGTTCTGTAATACCATAATATACAACTTTTAATTGAAGTACAGATAAGCTAATAATGTTCCCTGTAGGACTTTTTAAATTGACGGAGCACTTCAATGTCGGTTTAATCTTTTTAATTCAACACCACTCTTAAACATCTCTCCACAACAACCAAAGGCAAACAACAACAACAACAACAAAAAACTGATTACAGTCAAAACTACAAAAATCAATAAGCAGAACCTGTACACACCAGCACCAAACGAAAAGGCAAAAGTGTCTTTTAAAAACCATTAACAAACATTAACAAAAAAAATCGTTTTGCAAATAAGGGGGGAAAACTATATTAAAATAATTATGAGCCTCATAAATGATATAACAACCAACAAATGACCAGTCTTCAGTCTTCATTTTTAAAATGTGAGGCTGATGAATGGCAAATACGTATAACAATAATAATTGATAGATAATGTTATTGTGTTTAATATAATTTACATTCAAAAAGCAATAAACGTTTCATAACATTTATACATTAGGTTATTTATAATTCTATAAATGTGATATTATATTTGAAAGTTATTAAAGTGTCACCTGTAATAGTTCTAACGTTCTTGCATCAGATAATGATTCATTATAACACGTTCATCCATATGAACATACACTGACAGTCCAAATCACACTCTACTAACATATATCTACGAGTCAGGATGAAACTCATTCAATTTTAACTCGTACAGTCCCATGATTAACCACTGCCAAACCTACGATTAGCAGTGATTGTTTAGGTATCCTGTGTGGAAAGGGATGCATCAAACACTGGAATTCAACTTTAAGAACAGACAGGCAGTAATGACTTGAAAGCTGCGCTTTGTTGTTAACAATGGCATCGATAATTTGTGTGCATTGCTGGTTAATATATACTTCCACATGACTAATGTCACATCTCAAGGGACCGGTAGCTTGAATGCCTTTGAGGTCTCTTGCAGGCGTCGGAGTAAAGCAAGACAGAACTCTTTGCACGTTGGCACGATTTATTTGGGCAAAGACTTCAACGAATATGTCCATAAAGACGTATAGAAATTAGATGAAGCTAAGGTAAATTCTAGTTCTTTAATTGTGCTAAAGCTTTTTAAATGTATACTTTCGCAACCCAATTTTCTGGAAGATAATCGTTACTTTTCAAAGATTTAGCTTTAATGTGTCCATTCACTTTCACATTGCACATGCAATGTTTTTAAAATATATTTTGTTTAGCAAGTAATCAGTTTAGTAAATTATTAAGTATACTGCATGAAAGCAATACAAGACAATAGCATAAGTTTTTTTTCTAATTGGGTTGCATGTGCTTGCATTAGCCTATTATAAAACACACACACACACACCTCTGAAACTTGAAGAAAAAACTTGTACTTCTTTCTCTACAATAATACAAAGAAATCCACACGACATGTATGTAAATGTATGTTGATTCACGTGTGCTCACTGTTGGTCTAATGTGAAAACCATGCTGCATATACAGTAGGTCTTCTTTATCTACGAATGACAAATTATAGGACTTGCCACTAGATGGCGATAAAGAACCAAAAACGCAATTCTTCAGGATTCAGTTTTTACTCCAGGATTTCACTCCACTTTATAATGTCCATAATACAGTCAAGCAAAAAAACGTTGGCTTTTTACACATATACTGGCTGAGATTGCATGACTGAATATTGTTCTGCAATCATAGTTAACTATTAATTATATAGTAAAAGCTTTTAGAAATAGACACACAATCACAAACAACATTTACATTTATATATAAATCACAAGTGTTGTAGCCATTTGCTGTCCTGTGGACACTAAAAAGAAGAGTTAAGAGAAGTGAAAGCACAGAGCTACATATCTGAAGCATGAATGCAAGAGAAGGAGAGCAAGCGAAGAGAGTGAGGCAGAGGGAAAGAGAGCAGGTGCACCAGATCACACAAAGCCCAGCAGACTAAGGTTGAGTTCCATATGACACTTTTAGCATTGGGGCATAATAACATTCCAGCTGGAAGCGTTTAAGGCTGTTAAATCACTGGCTTGGTAATGACATTTTGTCCCCATACATCACTGAAAGCAAGGGAAGGAATGTCTGTGAGGTAGTCCTGTCTTTCTCACAAGCATTCCTACCCATTTCCACAGCACAGTAGCTTAGTCGAATTTAAGTGCTGATTGTCTGAGATACTTCAAAATAACTAGCAAAACAGGTGAGGTCTGTTTTCTAGCCTGTAGAGATATTAACTAATTTAAATCATAATTAGGTAAAGAAATATATACTTTTTTACTTGTTTTATAATACTATTCAATGTTTTCGTTGTTATTTTGGATACCACAATAAATATTAACCAGCACAACTGTTTTCAACTAAATGTTTCTTGAGCATCAATTCAGCATATTAGAATGATTTCTGAAAGATCATGTGACACTGAAGACTGAAGTGATGCTGAAAATTCAGCTTTGCATTACATGAATAAATTACATTATAAAATATATTAAAATAGAAAACATTTAAAGTTATTTAAAATTGTAATAAGATTTTGCTATATGTTTTGTATGATTTTTTTTTTTTTTTTTGTATGTATGTATTTTTGACCAAATAAATGAAACCTTGGTTAGCATATGAGAGTTTTCTTTCAAAACCATCTTACAGATCTCCAAACCTTTGAATGGTAGTTAAGTCAAAACCTATTTCAGGCAAAAACACAAGAAAATAAAAGGCTTTGAAATAAACATAGGAGTAATATTCTGTCACTAGCATACGGTTAATAAATGACTGTAAATTACTGTTCAGCTGAGGTATCGCTGAAGTGGAAGGAGCTGACAAAGTGACCCTGGTCTCCAATCACAAAATAAACAATTAAGAATGAAACTATTTTTGATTTATACATTTAATTCAATAAAATATTAATTACAAATTTAAATGTTACTCTTTATTTAATGCAGCGGTGTTATTCCCTTGCAGTTAAAGTTGAAAACTCTCATCTCACAATAAAATAATGGAATTTATTCTGTCCAACGACAGATATATTATTCTCTCTCCTCCCATCTTTTATTCAGACATAAAATGCACCATGAATGCTCTCAGGATGCCTCCATATGCCAAGCATGTGATCTCGTCAAGGAGCACCAAACCACTGCACTATGAACTCTTGTGTCTCATCCTCTCACACGATACCTCCCCTCTGACGAACTCTTTCATGTGATGGTGAGTGCTGTGAAGGCTGATGGGGGGACATGAGTGAGCGTCAATAGGTCGTGCTGCATGGGGTGTTTCTTTATCTCTTAAACCTGAATACACTGAGACTATTAACTTACTACATACAAACCAGGGGTCATGGGCAGGCATTCCTATAACTGAGCTGATCTGGGATCACTGTGTCACACATAACTTGGTAATATTATCATGGATTGACCCTAGATGAACAAACTAAGAAATGAGAATCAGAAATAAGTAATATGGGGGCATATGACACATTCTGGATGAACTCTCGATTCTGCAAGCCATATCATTAAATATACAATTATGACAAGTAACAGACTAGTTATTTGGGTCAAGGACAAATTTGATTGTCCATGGATGGGGAAAAAAGTTTTTTTTAAAAAGTGTTTTTGGGTCAATATAGGGAAGGTTACTTTGGAAATGAAATAGGTTACAGATTACAAGTTACCCTATTTTAAAAGTAGTGTAACTCTCTCAGTTACTTTAAGTAACTGATTACATTTGATTACTTTTTTAATACTTTTCTAAATTTCTAATGAATGTTTTCAACTGTTAATCATTTTGAAACTTTAAAAGCAGGCAGGGTTAACAGAGTTACAGTAGCACTCAACACTGATTACTGTCAGACTTTCAAAACCCTTTGTCACTTGAATGAAGATTATAATAATTTAATTCTACAGCACAGACACCATTAAATCAGACTTTAGCAACTCTTTTTACTTTGAGGTTAAACACAGATTAAAGCCATAAGATATAGTTTAATAGTTATGATACTGTTTTTGAAATCAAATCCTTGAATAGCTATGACAGGAAACACTGGCATCTCACAATGCCTTGGGGGGAAAAACCCGTTAATCTTAAAAACAAAACAAAAAAAAAAGCATATACATAAACCTAAATAGGAAATAAAACAGTTATCCAATAAGTATGTGTCCGATTCTGTGTTCTAAACTCCAACACGTTCTCACTCCCAACTTGTTACATATTGACGCTTGGTCAGGACCCTTTGGCGTCGCTGTTAGACGCACAGGGTACCCCTTTAGCGTCATTTTTCGAAGTGCAGAGTCCTCCATTGCTTTAAATAAGAAACCCATGGCGTCAATATGCCAACGTGAAAAAGAGAACGTGTTGTAAACTCCTAAAACATTGGTGTCTCATAAAGCAGTCAATGCAATTTGGGAAAGAAATCAATCATATCTGTATGTTGTGTGAAAATATTCAAATGTAACACCTTTGTAATTGTTAACATTTTCATAAGTAACGCTAATTTAATTACATTATTTTGTCTCAGTAACTGTAAGTTTACAGTTATATTTGTTTGTAATTAAATTACATAATTCCATTACATGTAACTAGTTACTCCCCAAAACTGTAAATGACACATAATCTACAATTTAAAAAAAAAATCAAGTAATCAATCAACAGTTACCCTCACACACCTGCAGGTATAGTTGCTTAGGACAAACAACCAAAAACAAGGCAAAAATGAATGAATCCCACACACTATCAGAACTTTACAAACATTACTATTTTGTGTGTGGGATTCATTCGTTTTTGTTTTGATACCATTTACAAGTAAGGTTTTAAAATGTTATGTGGTCTAACCATCAGTTAAAAACATAACATTTTCCTCACAACTTTAATATATGTTATAGTGTACACATCTTAATCTTTTGAAAACATTTTTTTTTCATGTAAAAAGGCTCTTTGCAAATGTAAATATTTCATAAATGTCATCACGCTTTTGGGTCATACCGCATGACATTTTACCACCTGAACTAGTTTTAATAAAAAGGTTAAATTATCTGATATGTTCAGAGACTTCTTTCAGAAATTAAACACATGCTCATCAAAGAAAAGGTGTTAAGTATCATTGTAAGAGAGTAATTTTTAATAAATTAACAGGTAGGAAAACAAGCATCCCATGATTGACCCAAATCGGCTCAATGAAATACTCCGAAAAATGTTATGATACAGTATCTGTATTCTGCATGTTTAGTGGTATGATGAGGGTAATGTAGGGCTGAACGGGAGGTTACCTCGTCTAACAAGACATGTCTCAAGGTTTATCAGCATGTGATAGACTGGCTGTTTTTTTGCCATAATCAGTTTGTCTGGACCTTCCCAGAAAATGTCAGAGAAGAAAGAGGTCTGTTTCATGTTGATGAAAGTAACATCCCCGATTTTACATGCTGCCCCAATTGGTTTCACTAAATCAATCTAAAGACTGGTGCATGAAGAGAATCATTTGATGCCCCTTGTGGCTCTCCTTTACAGTGACTTTTGCCCCTTGCGTGTGTACTTGCTCATTAAAAAAAAAGGCTCATGAAGAGTTATGAAAAAATGAGTGCATAAAAGGATGCATGATATTCTAGGGTCCCAGTTTTATCAAATGACTCGTCAGTTCGTTAGTAACTCCAAAACCTTGACTGAAAGACATATGCGACCTCAACTTTACCACAAGTTCCTTTCTTAAATGCCAAGACTGGAACCTTGATGTTTAATCTATTTATTTCACTTGAAGTTGTTTTTTATTACATTTTTATGATTAGCATGTAGAGCTCAGAGTAAACTCTAAAGCCACATAACGTTATGGCAGTAATGACAAAATATAAAAAAGTGATTGTTAAACTATACCAATATTTCTAGAAAGCCTAAACATTGATTTGATCCCCATTTTTACCCTAATTAGTCGGAGTGAGTTGGCATGCATTAAACAGGGCATCAACAAAGAATCAAATCAAATTACTCTGCAAAATTTGTCTCAATTTGTTGTCATTCACTGTCCAGTGGCGTGGAGGTTACAGCAAAACACTGAAACGCAAATGTTAGTTCAAATGATAATCAAATTGAAGAAGAAAAATTTCCCAAATTCCTCAAAACTCAAGAAGGCCTTCGTTTTTATTTTAGAGTTGAGAGTTATGGTATATACTATTTATATATGAATATCTCAAACTTTATTTTGTAAAAATGAAATACAATATTTATTTATTTTGAGATATCAGTCAAGATTTTTAAATAAATAAATACATATTTTACAATCTTGGATAACCTTAAAAAGTTCATTTTGGGATTTCAGTTAAGACTGTCAAATAAATAAAATTACGTTTTTGACCAAGATGTTTTGTCTCCTAAATACAGTCAAGACTGTTAATGGAATTAATTACATTTTGGCTAACCTTAAAAAAAAAAACAATTTTGAGATTTGACTTTGAGTTTATCACATAGGCCAGGATGTGGTCTGAAAAAGTCAAATCTGTTTTTATTTTTTAATCAAATAACATTTTGTCACATCATAAAGGCTGAAATCACCAGATCCAATGTGAATACAGCAATCAGACAGAAATCGTGTTTTAAAACGTACTTTTGCGAACAGCCAACTAAACACACAGTCTTGTGTTTGCGAAGGCGTTGTAAACATAGCTAATTTAGTATGGTGGTGTATTTTTTTGCGCTTCTCAGAGTGTTATCAGGTCATCCCAGCATCTCTAAGTTGTTTTTTCATAGATGATTATGACTGGAACAGACAGCCTTGGAATCCAGAAGAGCATGAGACCTTCATGCGGGGCTGAGCCACCTCCGGGATCAATGTCTGCATTTTGCTGATCAAGAACTGCAGATCCACCATGCAAGATGCATTTTGTTTGCTAAATAATTATCTGAAGTCTCTATTCATTTGCGGATTTTTCACACACAAACAGAATGCATGACAATGACGCAGTATGATTGAATAACATCTTCAGTCTTTATTTGGCACAATAGGTGATTAACAGAGTGCGATGGCTTCTGGTGCTTCTCTATTTAATGCATGCATTGACTTTGCTTTATTTGAATGTTTTAATGTCAGTTTCCCTCTAAATAGAGTGCTATGTAGAAATATTTTGGTAACACTTTAGTTTGGGCACAAATTCTTACTATTAACTAGTTGCTTATTAGCATTAACATAATTCTAGCATATTGGCTGTTTATAAAGCACATATTAATGGCTTATTCTGCATGACCGTTTTTTTTTAGATCCATTAATCCTTTCCTGTACTAAAAGTTTAGGTAAAAGTTGTAGTTAATACTTAGTTATTAGTGCAAATTGGTCTCCAAACTAAAGTGTGACCAATATTTTAGAGGATTAAAAAGTTTAAAATGATAGATGCACTGACAATTAAATAAATAATGTCCACATTTTTACCATGTAATAAATGTAGCTTTAACCTATTAGTCATTTTATAATGTATACTACACATGGCTTTAAAGTTGTATGTGCCTTCAATGATAGTTCACCCAAAAATGTAGCCATCCTCTTATCATTCTAACCTGAGAAATGTCTGTCCCTATAATGGAAGTCAATGGTAACCAAAATATCATCTTTTGTGTTCCACCGAGTTTACGGTTGAGTAATGATGAGAGAATTGTCATTTTTGGGTGAGCTAACTCTTTCGTTCTAAACAGAGTTCGTATTTATCGTGGAGTTTGCATGGTGAAATCACTATAATTCAGTTAATCTGACACTGATTTAACTGTTTTAATTCTGATTAGGGGAGAACAGAGAGTGTCATAACTCACAGAGTGAGCTTTAACAACATCAGTTTGACCAGTTAGAAATTAGCTGAAACAAACTTGTTTCTACACCAAATTTCACACAGAAATTGCTAGTAAATTTCACAAATAATTACAAAGAATCAGCAAGCAACATTTTTACAGCGATAGTGATACAGAGATGAAGATTACTTTTGCTTCTAAGCTTCTAATTTTAGTTGTGGCACATTTTATTTTCCAGCAGATTTTCTCATTTGTAACAGACAAATATGGGTTGAAAAAAATGTGTTACAACACTTCTTGGGGAAAAAAAATGTCTTTGAAAATGTAAACAAAGCAATAAAACATCACAAAATGATTAAAAACAAAAAAAAACAAAGCGAAATGTTATTTGGAATATAATAACTTTTAAAGCATGCTTTGTGAAAAGTTTAACTTTATTTATTAATAGTTACTCTTGTCCATGCATTCATTTTTACTGTCTACACTACAGCATGAGAATTTAAAAGGTAAAACAATGTTTTACCGCCATCTACTGGATAAAGGAAAAAATCTAATATGCACATTGGCCTTGACGTGTTTTATCCGTAGAAATGGCAAGTTACTGACGTGGCGATTAATTATCATTATTGAATATAGTAATTATATATAATTATGGCTTTAGTAATAATTAAATACACATTATAAAAAATACATATTAACCTCAACTACATGAATATATGTTGTGATAGTACATAAAGTGGGCATGCAACATGAAAAAAAGATAATGAGGAGGAAGAAGCTCATAATTCCTCATCCTCATTCTCTTTTTTTTTCATGTTGCACAGAGAGCAAGATTTCACTCAAATATTTCTTAGGGTAGGTTTATTTTTGAAAGTCACTTTCTGTATCACACATTAAAAACCTTGCTGTATGTATAAATAAATAACGTGAAAAAGTACCAAATTCTTTAGCCACAAAAAAAAAAAACTTTAAAACAGATGACAACTTGCCCCAACCTGGAAATGATCCGTTATTTTATTGTTTGTCCAACAGCTAAAGTAAAATATGATGATACTGTAGCTTTAGTTTAGTATAATACTAATCACTACATAAATAAATTCTACATTTCCTACAACTACAAGCAAACATACTGTGTAGGCCTAAAACCACTGCTAGAGAAAACACACATCTGTGCACGTGTGATTCAAGTCGAGTTATACACAAAAACTTTCCCGTGGGACAACTAGCCCCGGTTGTTCCTACCTTATGTGTCTGTGGTGTACATTCCGTGTGATGTTTTCCAAAAGCACTGCAAGTAGATCGTAGAATTATCTCATGTCCCTCAAAAGCATCGTAACTTGAGTAATAACATTTACCTGAAATCCATCACAGACAGTGTTAGTACATGGCGAGTCAAACACAAACGCCTAAAGGTGCATTCAGTTATTTTTATGTGCTGACACCTAGCGGCGTAGATGCAGCATAATAAAAACACTATAATATAAAATACTTACTATTACTTTATACTTAATATTAATATTAAATGCGTAAAATAGATGAGAATTAACAATTAAAAGATCATTAACATAATAGATAGGTAACAGACCAAAGATTTGTGTGGACCTTAGTTGGTGCCAAAAAAATGATAAATTGTGGCACTGGGCATGGAAGAAATTAAGCTACAAATGTTTTGTCACAGGACAGAATGACGTAGGAACCCAGATTTTTCTTCACATATCATGCTACAACAAGAGATGGCGCTACTCGCCTGTTTCAATAAACTCCCAGAATTCAAAACGCTTTATTACTAATTATAAGCTGTAGATGGCGCAACGTGCTTTTAAAATGGTATAACGTTTAGTTTAGACTATTACAGCTAATTAACACCCAACTTCATGTACATATAGACGTTTTACTTCCTTTGGTAGTAATGTGGTCATACACATGATCTGACAGTTACATTAAGGGAAATAACACTTAGTTTGGAGTCCACAACAGAAACCATAGACGCCAGCGGTGACTCACTGAGGGCAGCTTACTTTAGAAATATTCCACTTTCCTGTAACATTTCGCACATTGATGTGGTTGTATTTTAAAGGAAGTGACTCAGGCTTTAGTTTCAAAAGCTTAACAGTCTCCTCACTATCACAGCTTTGAGCAAACAGCACAGATAAAGACACAGCATTCACAATAAAGCTGATATCACCTCTCTGCATATCCTCATACTGACAAACCAGACTTGACTTGAACAGACTGGCTTAAACAGAAAAAAAAAAAGTGAATCATCCACTGATCATGTATATATATATAGAGAGAGAGAGAGAGAGAGAGAGAGAGAGAGATGAAAGTTGCGTGTACGCACTTCTGTGCGTCTCAGTGAGTGAGTTTATTATCTTGTGTTATTATCTTGGTTTGTCCTTTGATAGCATTTGACAAGGTTTGCCATGAACAGTTCATTTAAAACCCCAGGATATAATAAATTCAACACACTGCAATTAAAATAATTCAAGAAATAGGTGTATAAATAAGTTACTTTATTTAAATAGTCTGGTGTGGAAAAACTACACCAATACTGTACATTTTAGAAGTGCATGTTTCCTCAGCAGATGAAACAAAGTCAGTTAACATTAGCCTTCACACAGAAAATATCCAAGTCATTTTGTTGGATGGACAAAACATAAGTAGCTGAAAACGTAAACGGTTACTGGTCTGCTAATGTCAAGATTATAAAAAGTCTAATCACAATAAAAAACAACAACACGTGTGCTCAACGTTTGGTAAGAAATACATGAAATACAAGGCCAGGACTAGTTATGGGCTTTAACTTCATGGTAAACGGTATTTAAAAAAAAAACCTAGCCATTTACACCAAGTGTCCTGCATTTGGACACCAAACAGCAAGGCAGTGGCATTTCTGCCCTTGTAACAGATGTGACCAAAGAAAAAAGACTTAAACACAAATGAATCCGTTTTCACTTAGCAAAATGCAACCATAAGTGTCATTCTTTAAAAATCAAATGATAAATGCATTTATGTCACATCTGAATGGCCAAAAAAGAAAGCAAAATGCATTCTTCACATGAAAGCTAGAATACTAACCCGTGCCCAGACCTTTCCATTTATGCCACTATATTAGTACCAAGTCTTTTTGATCATCACGCTTCTTCTCACAGGTGTAAATCACATGGCATAGTCCTCGACCAATAAAAGTTGGCAGCTCTTAATTATCTGTAATTCAGGCGAGTGCTATTACTAATACTAGTCTTGTCATTTTTTAGCAATATATGAATCTATACTGTTGGTGTATAATGTCTTAATAGGAAAAAAACTACCATTCCATGTTACAGACCAGCTTATACTCTGGTTACACAGTGTTAACAGTGTAACAGTTAATCCTATTCCTTCATTAAAGGATACTGCACACTCTAATTTAACAACACAGCAAGGAAATAGTACAACAAAGAACATGGACATCAATAAACAGGGTGGCACAATTCGGGGGAAACAACCCAATTGTAATTAAAAATACAATTTAAAAAAAAGCTCCAGGTTTGCTGTGCTTATCAATATGACTATAATAATAATACAAGCAAAACAAGAAATATTGCTATTATAATAGCTCACTGTAAAGTATAATGTATTTATTACTAATAGTCTTATTTTACAGAACAACTAAAATTACAATACTAATTTTTATGGCTTAATTTAAATGTCTTAATTTCTTCTTTTCAACTGTTAAACCATCTACCATATATTTTATTTTGGCAGAAAACCACAGGGAGACTGTAAAATCTTTTGTTCAAGTCAAACCCCACCTTCAGTTTCATTTTGATTAATCGTGCATCCCTTCCAACAAAGGACACTTTCAGAGCTGTTCTGTAGTTTCCAGCAGGGGTAAACCAATTATTTTTGTTTTTCTTTGTGTGTAGTCCAAATGCATACTTATCCAATCCTTAAACAGACCAGTAATTCGTAACACTGAAGAATCAGTTCAGTCAAACAACATATCAGTTCATATCCAGTCTTCCTTATTTCCACTTTAAACAAGCAAACAACTAACCACTCAGTCACTAATAATCACTATGAGTCAGATTCTTTGAAAAACCTCTCAAACTTGTCCAAGTACCCGGGCCGATGAGGGAGGAGGAAGTAATGGGTACTGCTGACTTTCTTCCCATCTTCCATGATGGGCAGAATACAGGGGCTCCGGGGAGCTGGCAAGCCCTCACAGCTCTGCTTGTGTTGAGCCTTACTGACGTACTCCGGATAGGGAGCAAAGCTCTGAGTAGGAGGCATTACCCCATTGACGTAAATCGGGAGACTTTTTGGACTAATGGCACGCGGTATGACCTGAGGAATGGGCTCCCTTGGCGGCACTTTAGGGGGTTTGTCTGCATCAAAGTCATCGGTTGATGGCCGCCTGCTGTCCATGCTTTCACTGAAGCGAGGACGGATTGGGACGCGAGGCGGGACTTCGGGTTTCTCCTGTGGGTGGCTGTGGGGAGAACGGTGAAGTCCGGTCGGTCTGAAGTTGGTGGCTTTGAAGGATCCGGCAGGGCCAGAATGGGAGCGATGCAGCCGGCGCTGGGGTCTGTCTTGGTTCTGTGTAACTGTGTGCTCCCATTGAGGTCCTTCGTGATACGCAAAATTTATCTGACCGTTTCCCCGAAAACTGCGCCTCCCCGGCAAGCCGTACTGGAAGGACGGGGTTTTAGGCACCAGACATTGGCTCTCAGAGGTGCTGGAGAAAAACTCCACCTCATCATCTTCTGCTTCATCAGAGGAGAGGTCGCCTATGTCCGGGAGGGGTGGAAGGGGCTTAGTTCTTCTCTTGGGCGAACAAGAGGGTATGTGTTCATAAACAGACAGTTTCTGTAAGGACGGAACCACCTGGTCTCCTGCAGGTGGGTGGCACTGCAGCTGTGTAGGATTGGGAGTCTTGGGAGATAGACATGGAGAACAGGAGCCAGACGTCTTTCCTGTGAAGTAAAACACAGAGGAAAAAAATGAGGATTTAAGCACAAACCCTTGAAAATGGCACCTCATTTAAGGTATTTTTCAATGGCTCCATCTCTTAAAATGGTGTCAGCCTCAACATAGCGAGTTTATCAAAGGATTCACTTATCAGCAGAGCAAATGACAATTGTACACTTCCTATAACCTTCTGCGCTTCCTAAGAAACATCCGCAGCAGGCTTCGAGAACAGAGGGTGACCAGACTGTGATATAGTTGATAAAATTCAATATCAAGCACTCACTTACTTTCAAAGCCCACGTTTGCAGAGTTTTGCTGATACATTCTCAAGCTGTGGTCCATGGACTCCGAACCAATTCCAAAAAACAGCCTACAACAGACAAAAAATGGAAGGTGTCAATTCTGGAGAAATAGATCTCTCAATATATAACACAGCCAGTTGAGCTGAGGACTGCAGCTCACACTCACTTATCCATGGTGTCGTGGTCATGGTGTTGATCCCAGAACGGTTGGGCTGAGGCCATAATGTAAAAGAGAGTGGAGGCTAGTTCAGGCCTGTGGGGGTCTCCACCTTCCTTGAACCTGCAGAACTCATAATCCAGCCGTGGGTAACCAAGTCAGGCCTTCTATGCTCCACTTTTCCAACAGCAATGGAAAAAACTGTATAAAGAAAGAAAAAGTTGTTTGAATATACAGTAGGTGAGAAGAGAAAGTTATCTTGTCAAAAAATGGTAATTTTTGTAATAAAGACGAGAAATTCTTAAAAATGTTATCTTTATTCAAAGCTCAAGATACAAATTAAATGTTTCATCGTCCCTCTTTTAAAAAGGGACCACTTTTTTAAAGAAATTAATACGTGTATTCAGCAAGGACACACTAAATCAGGGATCCTCAAATCTGGCCCACGAGATCCACTTTTCCTCCTTTTTTTTTTTTTTTTTAAGAGTTTAGCTCTAACCCTAATCAAACACACCTGAGCATGCCTATCAATGTCTTCAGGATCATTAGAAAACTCACAGGTAGGTGAGTTTGATCAGAGCAAGATTTAAGGAACCTTGCACTAAATTGATCAAAAGTGACAGTATCAACTGTATATAATTTTTTTTTTTACACACGTTTCCAACCAAATAAAACCTTGAGATATAACGTAACTTTGTTGTAGAATATGGTTGTGTATAATGTCCAATAATATGCTTGTTCAGAAATTGTGACAAAAACTTGATTATTAAAAATAACGTCTTTCTCATTAAACCTCATTTAAATAAATGAATATTTGAATGTTCGTTTTTTAAAAGCCCAAATATTTGAATACAATATTTTTTGAAAAATGCCCATCCCTAACAAAAATATTAAGCATCAAAAAAAATAATAATAATTCCACACTGATATAAAAAAAAAAAAAACACTTTTTTTGAGCACCAAATCAAAGAATGATTTCTGAAGGATCATGTGAGACTTAAGACTAGAGTAATGGCTGCTGAAAATTCAGCTTTACCAATGGAATAAATTCAATTTTAAAATATATTAACATAGCAAATGGTTTTTCATAATACTACTTCATAAAGCAATGAACACCCTAATTAAAATCTAAATTACCCATTTAAACAGGACAAAAACATTACACTACAATGTTCTTTGAAGAAATGGGTTGTCTTGCAAAAGCCACATGTGACTTAAGACAATTTTTTTAATGCAGTTTTTCTATTGTCATATATGGGCAGGCAGATATAACAAACAGCTCAGCTATGAAGCTGCAGTGATGCAACATCAGTTCTTTAAGACATTACACCACAACACAATAAAGCATCTGTGCTAGAAAACAAAAAGCACAGTGAGAAATGTGCTGGAATGCCTGGGTGCAAGTCAGAATGTAATCAATGAAATACCCATGCAGGCTCCATTATGCAACTTATCACATGCTCGGCCTCTGCTTTGCCTCAGTCAGAACCGTGAAAGGCAGAAACTAACAATCGTCAATTCTCCCAGTAAAGACCTCCATGCAGATGCGACGCTAAAGCATAAATGGTTCTTTGTGCGTTTGTGTTGGGGAGAGTGCCTGTGCATTTGCAACATCAGTCAGCTCTTATCCGTGAGGTTAAAGCCCTGCCATAAAGGCATGAAAGAGGTGTTAGGTAGGAGTCGGACGTCACCAGCGGGGCCTGGGACAGCAGCCAAAGAGGACGTCTGATCCACTACTCAGAGGAACAGCATCTACTATGCCAAATAGTACAGTGGGGCAAATTATGTATTAAAACCTAACACCACATAAGAACAAAAAATTAAGCTTTCATTATAAATCTACACAGAACTTGGACAGGAAATAAATTAACTTTTTACAGTAAAAAGTGCAGTTTATGTTTTTAATCCTGTCCAAACAAAGTGTGGTTTAAATAAATAAATAAATATA
>NW_015555711.1:248712-271231 GCF_001515605.1 Sinocyclocheilus anshuiensis
TAAATTAGATATTAGCCTAGATTAGATTATATCTCTGCTATCATATTATTCAGATAGGAATCTCTGTGATTGCAGTGCATTCATATTATATTGTATTACAATATAATATAATATAAATACACTGCACATTATTATTAATATTAATATTCAGATAGGAATCGCTGTGATTGCAGTGCATTTATTATATTATATTATATTATAACATTACATTACATTACATTATATTATTAACTTAACTTATATTATATTATATTAAACATTTTACAAGAAAGTTAGCTTTTATTTGTTTGAAGTTGGCTGTTTTTTAATATTTACTTTAAGAAGTATTTCCCTTGGCTGAGAACAAAAATGTATAAGTTATGTACTATATGCATCTATACATATTTTTTCACTCATTATTAGTATTATTATTTTAATACGTCACTGTACCGCACCTTAATTAATTCTTTCCCCTAATGATATAATTACATAATATATGCAATAATATTAAAGCCCTTTAGACACTCCCACTTAACTAAAGAGATTTCAGTCCCCTCTAAATCAATAGGCCTACGTGACAGACTGGAAACAAGAAAGATGAACACCTAAACAAAACAGAAACATACAGTGGGCACTTTGATTAGATGTATAGCTAGTTATGAATGTTGGTATGCAATGATATTTGATACTTTTATCTGTGCATTGCTGGCAAGGTTCCATAGGCAAGTAAATAAAAAAAAATAGGTAACAGAAAAGCAGAATCGGCTGGAGGCACGAGGCTGTCAGCCGCGCACTCGCGATGGATCCATAACAGAGGACGTGCAAGAGTTCATCACGCTGTGGTCAATGATAAACTAGGTTACTACAACACAGGACAGAACAGATCGTACTCAACTGGTTACTGTCTTGTAAACAGTTCCCTAGAGTGACGTAGGGCAGCTTGTAGGATGCGAAATTGCAGTGGGAATATAAAGATCATTCTGATATGTGGACAGGTTTTCTACATCTATTTCAACACACACCTATTGACAAACCCTTTCTGACTCACGTGCGACTCATCTCGTACTATATTCCAGTCTAAAGAACAGTCATAATAGGAGTTTGTGAATTGCACTGAACATTTTGACATATTCATCTGTATGATGAATGTAAAAATATAAGCAACTTTAAAATATTTAAAGCTACTTACAGGATAAATGTTTCGCAGGGTTGTGTTTATAGGTGCTCTTATATCCAGTACAACTTAGACGAGTGCTGTGAGTAATCCCGGAGTTTCTTCATAAAACTTCCACAACAACAAATTAAACAAAACGCACGTGTAATAATATATTCTCCCGCTCAACTTGCCGCTTTCATCACAAGCAGCGAGCTAGAAACTATTTATAAGGACTGTCTACGTCAGACCGTAGGCGCCGCCCACTGTCTTAAAGGCGCCGTTTTGTGCTACCTTATATGGCTTGTGACAAACAGCACGTTTTGAGTTAATATGTATTGAAGTATTTGACGTAAAACGCAGCAAGTTTTCCTGTATTGACAAAATTATACCATTTCAAATTCCAAATTCAAATTGCTATAAAGTCCTTGAGATAAGCTAGCAATGAAGTAACATTCATATTACGTTGCATGTTTTGGAGGCTCAAATACAGTGTTGCCATGTCCAGGGCCGCATTAAGACCGCACTGGGCCTCGGGGCTATGACTTACTGCAGGGCTCCCCATCACAATAATGAGATATGTATATATATATATATATATATAGGGTACAACGGGGCTAAAAGCCCACCTTAAGAAAAAATGTGCCATTCACTGCGCCTAAAATGTATAATTGCAGAAAAAATATATACGTTGTATTGAACATTAATGGAGCAACATATTTTGTGTGAAAATAAATCATTAAAGTTGTTTATTTTGTTTAAAAATCGTATAAATGTATGAGGTGGCAAGAGGGGTAAAAGCTCACCAGCATGGGGTAAAAGGCACACGGTATTTATACAAATATATATTTTTTAAATAATGTCTAAGTTAATACTTGTTCAAAACAATCACTTTAGCAAAGTTTGTACTATTTTCTGCTTATTTTGAAAAATAAAAGTATTAATTTTTTTTCCAATAAATATGCTGTCATTAAAATGTGTTAATATAAAAAAAATATATTTTAAAATACAGAAACAAAATCTTAAAATTTGTTTGATGATCTGAATCTTTTAAGTGTGACAAATATGCAAAAAATTTAAAAATCAGGAAGGGGGCAAAAACCTTTTCACAGCACTGTAGCCCTGAAGGGTTTAGCACCTCAGTTCTTGAACGAGGTCTTATAGTCCAAAACTCTGGCCATTTGATAATACCTAGAATATTAAAATCGACTGAGGGTGGTAGATTATTTTCCTATTTAGTGCCCAAACTCTGGAACAGACTTGCTGGTGTTGTTTGGGAGGCAGACACACTCTGTCAGTTTAAATCTAGATTAAACACATGGGCATGTCTAGCTGTCATAGCATGTGGGCGTAGAAAGTGGGAGTGTGAGGGTAGACCTTTCTGTGGAGGTTGATCGTTTCCGCTGGATCTTTCTTCCATATGGAGATGTGTGGTCTTGAATCACTGCTCTAGAACGCAAACAACTCTGAGGCTGTTACTGAAAAGGGTTTTACTAACGTGTAATGAATCATGTCCACTCCGGTCACAGAAGACGGCTTCACATAATCCATTAATAAGACTGAATAAAACCTTCAGACTCAGACACACATTTAATCACTCTGACAAATCACATATGGCAAACAGAGTCAAAATCAAATTCAGCATGCTAACTTAACAGATGAATGTTTGAAATATAAATCATTGTGGAAAAACACCCCGCTCAGCAGCATGTTGATGTGCTGTTTGTGTCCCTGAAGCCTGTGATGATTGTTGAGAGAGGCTGGAAGCCACAGTGGGACTGAACTCCCAAGGAGAGGGTCAATTCATTTCCTGTCCCTGGTCCCACACAGCTGCTGATGCCATGCATCCCATGTGAACAACGTCCAGATAACTATATCAAAGTTGACCCACAATACCTCAGGGTATTTCAGAGTATTTCTATGTAATAATATAAGTTTCCAGATAATCTTTATATTATATTATATTATATTATATTATATTATATTATATTATATTATATTATATTATATTATATTATATTATATTATATTATATTATATTTTATATTATATTATATTATATTATATTATATTATATTATATTACATTCACAAAAACTTTAAGAAATCTTAAAATAATTTTTTTGGTCATTCTGATGTGTATGTCTGATGTGTATGTCTTCATGTTTCTTTTTCTATTTTTAATTCTGTTTTCTATTATTCAGATTCTAAAAATGACCTTTCTCAACTGATTGCTCAACTCAGCATGATCATAAAAATGACACACAATCTCTGCATCATCTTAATTAACAGGAAATGATTATGGTTTTATTGATCAGGAAGGAATGAACTAAAAATATCTTGCTAAAATCAGTGATAAGTATAGAAACGACACATGCTCTTGAAAATACTATAACTTCTATAGTTAAAGCCTTTGTTGTAACCTATGTCATTGTAGCTCTGTTCTAGTATTTTTTAAATATTTTGAGCAGCTTTTATTTGTATATTTTCATTTTTTAATTTAAGTTTTAGCAATTTCGGTATGTACGTTTGTCATTTTTATTAGTTTTAATCAAATCACTTTACTTTTAGTCATTTCAGTAGGCTACGTAAACTTATTTTCAGTTACTTGCCAAGGAAACATTTCTAATTTCTGTCTTAAGTTTAAGTTTTTATCTAAATAATATACATTTTATTTTATTTCAGTTACAGAAAACTATTTTAACAGTGTTAATTAGCAATAATAGCACTGGTTGTAATGTATTGTATCAGCAGTCACATAATATAACTATTGTGAGCAGCATCCAACATCGTAGCCTTGAGATTTAACCAACTTCCTGTGAAAGCCATGAACAAAAGGCACCCCGTGGGCCAACCCCAAAACCATTCTTGAGAAAGAGCTTATCTGGAATATTGGGCCTTCCTGGGAGTGAGCTGTAGGTGTGTGGTCAACATGAAGTGCTCCCAGGTAGGTGAACACAGTGCAGAGCAATTTCTGAAAACCACAAATGATTTCTACAGGAACTGTATATCTGAATGCAAATTCATCCAAACGCCAAATGAACCCATGTAACCGCTATTTTAGCCATGCTTATCTGAAGCACAGCGCATGCATTTGGTGAACATGGAGGAATTACGTGCCATAAACTGCAAGGCAAATGTTTTACAAGGATGACTGCTCTCAGTGCATGTTTTGTCAATTCACCGAGTGCTTCCCTTGACATACACATACATCTTTTCACTCTCTGTTCTGGATGTTCCGCCCAAGTTCTCCACAACATGAATGATGGCAGGCTGAGAATCCTTTGCAAGTTCACTGGAGAGCAATAGGGAAAGGAACAAGCAGGTGACTGATAGTATTTCCTCTGTCCTGATTATGTGCTCCAGAGATACTCTTTATCTCTAGAGGCAACTGAAGAAAACAACTGAATGGAAATGACATTATAGCATGGGAGGAGATCTCTGCTTAAAAACATCCACATACTAAATCGATAAAAATCTTATATTGTAAAATAATAAAGTTCTTATCTGCATCCAAAACACTTTGATCTCATCTCTGGATATCTCTGGATAAAATATAATTTTTATTGTTGTTTCTGTTCATGTTTTAGGTGTTGATTGCAGAAGGTAGTCTGTCAAACACTGGAACCATTACTTTTACCCCTTTTACATGATAGGTGGAGGAACCTGACAGGGCTGTTGAGTAGCTTTCTCTGTTGTTGTTTTAATGGGTCATAGTGGCTCAGATCACCCACTGCATTTTTTCTTATGAGTAAGTCTCTTTGTAAGCAAGCGCTTGCAGTGAGCTTCATTTGATAGGCGGGGTCATGCAAACACACTGCTTGCCCCAGTCACTCCATAGCACCACTGTACCGCTGCATCTCACACAATCTAAACAATCTATTGAAAGAGATCAAATAGCTGAGAGATTCAAGAATTGCCGTTAGATAGACTTATATCAGAATATGATAATAATTTTTTTAATGAATTAACTAATATGTTGTTATATACATAAACAGATGTTCAGTAAGATTTTTATTTATCCAGAGAAATTAGTATTTATTCAGCAAGAACCCAATAAATTAATCAAAGTGACAGTAAATACATGCTGTTCTTTTGAACTTTTCACTCATTGAAGAATCCTGAAATGTATCACAGTTTCAAACAGAAATATTAAGCAGCACAACTGTTTTCAACATTGATAATAATAAGAAATGTTTCTTGATCATTTTGACATATTACTTGATCTGACATATTAGAAATCAACATATTAGACTGATTTCTGAAGGATACCGTGCACACTAAGAAAAGTCTGTAAAAATACAGTCTAATGTGATATGAAGAAATTTTCAATGTCGTTTTTTTTAGCCGTATTTAGAATTACGCATTGCATTGTGTTGTGCTTTATGGTTGAAGGAAATTTAAGAGAAAATGTACTGGTAATTTTCTGCTCTGACATCTGTTTTTCAACAGATTTTTTTCTTACAGTGTGAGACTGAACACTGCCATCACAGGAATCAATTATATTTACATATATTAAAACAGAAAACAGTTATTTTTAATTGTAATAATATTTTACAATATTATTGTTTTACAGAATTTTTTGATTAAATAAATCCAGCCTTGGTGAGCATAAAAGACAAAAAAATCTTTAAAAAATCTTACCGACCCCAACCTTTCGTACGATAATGTAAATACATACATTATATTACAATAACATTAAGGGGATAGTTCCCCTTAGTCATGATACTCTCGTGAACGCGCGTCGAAGACTGATACGGAAGAGAAGAAATTGTTGAATAAAGTCGTTTTTTTTTTCTTAGCGCACAAAAGGTATTCTCGTAGCTTCATAAAATTATGGTTAAACCACTGACGTCACATGGACAATTTTAAGGATGTCCTAACTACCTTTCCGTGTCTTGAACGTGTCAGTTGCGTTGCTGACAGAAAGCTCTCAAATTTCATCAAAAATAACTTAATTTGTGTTCCGAAGATGAACGAAGGTCTTACGGGTTTGGAACGACATGAGGGTGAGTAATCACAAAATTTTCATTTTTGGGTGAACTATCCCTTTAACCAGGATCAATGAAAAGGTATAAAAAAAAATATGCTGTAAGAAAGTGTTACTCATTGTTATTTCATGCATGATGAAAACAGCCGACATGTCCGACATTTCAGGACATGTCGCAAGACAAATTATACCAAAGTTGGAAATGTGAATAGTCCCAAAGGTTGATTTAGAAATATTTGCATTTCATCATGTTCTGTGTATTGAACAAAGGTTGCCTGGATGTGTCAGGCTGCCTTATATGCATACCACTCAAAACTCCAGCGACATAAAAAAATGGCCTGTTAACATATAAAAACATATTGCTAGGCTTTTAATATTTAATGGATAGGAAGTATAAATCCGCACAGGAGTTTATTCAATAAATCAGCAGGTTTACTGGAGGGGAGGATTAATTTCCTCCGTGTCTGAGTCACTTTAATGTGACCTTGAGTGGCGAGAGCAGCTGCATGACAGTAAGTGCGGCACTATCAACCATGACAAGCGGGACCAAAGAGCAAACGGAAGTATAGATGTGTATTTTTATACCAAAGCAGCTGCTCGTACAAAAAAAGTGGTTGTATTACACAGATAACAAAAACATGAGGCAAAATGCTTATCTATTCCCCCTTTCATTCAAGTACTTTAGCTTACAAAATCACAACGGCCACTCTCAAGAGGAGTCTGGGACAAACACACACACACAAACAAACACTGAGCTCCAGTCACACAAATACAAGGGCATCCATTCTCAAGTCACGCACACTTTCCCAGGATGCTAAGGGAACTTAGACAAAGGGAGTCTTTTAATTGAATAAGTGTGCTAGGAAGTAGCAAATGATTTGAGGACAAAAAACAAATGATTTCATGGTAACAGAAACTATGAAAGGTCATTTAGGCTGGATCGTAGAAAAGAAGGAGGTAATTACTGCTGTTTGCCTGGGATACGGCAATAGAAGGACGGGTCTCTCAATTACCCATGGTTCCAGGCAACAGAAAGGGCATGAGGTTTGTTCACCCAGAGGGGTGGCTTCCGCAGAGCATTGTGAAGAAAAGACCAGCACATTAATCTCCTCCAAAAGTGCCTTTTTTTTCTTTAGGCTCAGAGAGGAATACAAAAGAGGCTGATATAGAGGAATAAGAAGAGAGAACAAACTTCCATGGATCATTTTAAGGAATGAGGAATGTGTTTTGACTGCTAAAAAGCACTAATTTTATAGTTAAAACAGTATCCTTATTCATAAAACAACAACATCTGAGATTAATTTTGTGCTTTTAAGCACATTTACATTAGTACCTACCAAGGCATCACCAGGTCACCACTACATTGAAAAAATGTGCAAATAAATATCATAAAATAAAAAGTAAATAAAATGAAAAAATAAAATATATACAATTTAAACTCCCCACTACATTTAAAAATATGCACATAAATTCTACCATTAAATAAATAAATACAATCAAACAAAATAAAATATAACAAAAAAATTATATAAAAACATAAATTCTACCATAAAATTTAAAAATAAAATAAAACAAAACATTAAAATGACATGATCCTGGTGAAATTATATTATATTGTAACCCACATAACCAATGTGGACTAACAATTCAGCTCTAAATCTACAACATGACAGATAGAGAGATGGAATATCTGTAAAACAATAATTCTTCTTGATTTTTGTACACCAAAGCAGCATATTTGCATGATTTCTGAAGGATCATGTGACACTGAAGACTGCAGTATTGGCTGCTGAAAATTCAGCTTTCACTTTTTTTTCTGTCACAGAAAAATATATAATTTTAAAATATGTTAAATTAGAAAACAGATATTTAGGTTGGCTTGATAAAGCCAACCTACTGATCTGCTACTTAAACTACTTATTATTATTATTATTATTATTAGACCAAAATTTCTGAATGCTACTCCTTCTAGAGCTTTTAATGTTAGTTTAAATTGTAATAATATTTCAAAATATTACTGTTTTTTTTTATCAATTAAATGCAACCCTGGAAAGCATAAGAGACATTTAAAAATCATGCTGACCATACTGTCATGCTTATGTTTTTATGCTTACTGAAGGCCAAAAGAGATTAAAAAAGTGAGAGGGAGTGACAAACCTGTTGTTTTGGAATCCAGGAGTCTGCTGCTGCCTCCACGTTTTTCAGCCAGCACTCACCTCACAAGCTACATCCTGTGACTCACCATATCAGAGTCATGTTGAGCAGTTACAGTTCCTGGCCCAGCTTTTTCCTGATTCCATCAGCGTGACCTACATACATCAAAAGAATGGATTCTGAACGTCATTCGCAGTCTTTCAGGATGCCACTCAAAGATTTAGACCATGTGTACTTTTTGAAATTCACTTTCTCCTTGGTGTTCCTGTGACTTACTGTTCACCGAACATAACCTTTCTAAATCCCACTCACCAAGATTTCAGAAAACACACACTGCTTCCCCCAAACTGACCACAAAGAAAAACAATACTATGGATAGTTTGCTGTTTCAGCTTCTGTTGTGAGAGAAAGCATGATAAGAAACATTTTATCCCGGGTTATTCAACAGTTTAAGTTTAAAAACAGAATTTCTCAACAAAGTGCCGTTTTGAATGACTTTTGCACCACATACAAACCCTAATGACCCTTGCTGGGCATGAATACCTGTGAACCAGACTGGAGATTTTATCGTCATACAAATTACAGTGAGGAAACATCCATAGGTGAGCAACTTTTAAAAGTCGTGCAACTCAGTACGTCCTAATGACATCACTAAACCTAGATAACTAACTAAGCATATCACACAGCCCTATAAGAATGCGATTGTACTTCCAAAGAGTAAAAATTCTGCCTTTGCCTGAGTCAACAGCTGTATTTTATGAGTCACGAGGTTCTCAAGCTGAGCTCATGATGATGCATGCTGGTTTCGAATGGAAATAATTTGTTCTTCGCTTTGGCCTGGCTGATCAGATGTCATAGCAAAAAGAACATATTCTGTTGGCTACTGCTCACACCAAAAATCAGATCCATCTGGACAATGCTCATGTTAGAGGTGGGAGCCAGCCGTCATCCGATTCATTACACAACTAGTGAGTTCAGTGTTCACCCTCCCTCACAGTCATAACGAAACTATGCTTGTTTAAAAGTGGCCAGCGTGCAGAGTGACGCAACGTCGCATATCCTGTATTTTAGACATTGTGGCAAGGAGAGTATTTATTTTACATTTTGTGAGTCATTTAGGGCAGAGGTATCAAAATGCACCGAGATTTATCCCCTGGCTCTCTATATGAGAGAATGAAATAATGACTTCAACAGAGGGCCTTAACCACAAAGCTTAAGAAAGAGATATAATAAAATTTCATGAGCTCTACCGTTTGGACTTTCTGTGATGAATTTCTGTGCAATTCATTTGTACATACATTTAATTGAAATCTACTATTTAAGAATGGTTTTACATACACTACCACGTTAAAATTTGAGTCGGTAAGATTATGCTCATCAAGGCTGCATTTATTTGATCACAAATACAGTAGAATATAATATTTTAAAATATTATTATAATTTAAAATAATTTTAATATATTATAAAAAGTAATTTATTCATGTGATGGCAAAGCTGAATTTTCAGCAGCCATTACTCCAGTCTTCAGTGTCACATGATCCTTCAGAAATCATTCTAATATGCTGATTTGATGCTCAAGAAACACTTATTAATATCAATTTTGAAAATGGTTGTGCTGCTTAATATTTTTGTGGGAACTGAGATCAATCCTGATCAATTGAATGCATCCTTGCTAAATAAAAGTATTAATTTCTTTAAAAAATGTTTTTAATTATTTCTGCTCGTGTTCCAAGGCCCATATTTAAAACCATCATTTTTGTAAGAAAAAAAAAAGTTTTGTACAACCGATGCAATGTGCCTATTTACATACAGAATTTTGTAACGCAAAGTTTTAGATGTGGTGTTCAAAAAGATATTCATAAAGGTTATTTTATCCACCATGAGTGTCAAATACAATGATCTTGTAATCTGTTTAAGTAACCTGCCCACAACCAAGATGACCCACCCACAAAGTCAGCAAACTAACAAGGTTTGGAACTGTGTGGACAGACTGCAAGGTTGTGACACCCTACAACTCACTGTGACACGCCACCTCTCCCCAGTCTGAAACGCCATTTACATTCAGTGACTAATGTAAAAATTGCTATTTGTTATATAACTATAGATAATTTTATTAGCACACCATTAAAGTTTATCTCCTCACACACTATCATTTTAAATAGCTAATGATCTCGAGTATAATGTATAGAGGTAAAATAAATAAATATTCTTTGTTTTCTGGGGAGTTTTTTTTCTTTTATAAAAACGTAGGCTTCTGAGTATATGCAATCAATCTACTTAAAGGAATAGTTCACCCAAAAAAGACATTTTAATTTAAACCATTGCTTCTGTTGCTAAAAAATAAGTCCTTTATCCATATTGCTTTCTCCAGTGAAAAAGTAATCTCATCTGAATCAGGAGGGAAATATGAACAACTCCAAAACCAGAACAGTCTTAATATAAATATGTCAGCAGATTTTGACGTGATAGGACAGCAGTGGATGGACTTTTTTACTGGAGGAAATGTTATTATGGGTTATGGACTAGTATTTTGGCCAGAAGTTTTTTTTTTACAAACATGTAGCTTTTCGAGTCACCGGATGTTAACTGGTCAGCTGGAGTCATGTGGATTACTTGTGGATTATTGTGACGTTTGTATCAGCTGTTTGGACTCTCATTCTGACGGCACCCATTCACTGCAGAGGATACTTCAAGTGACGCAATATTAATTGGCATTGATTCAGTAAAATACATAATTTCTTCTCAAAGTCTGGAAGGCTACTAAAATAAATTGTAAAAAATATTATTAAACCTAAACAAAAGACCCATAATATGAGGATTTTTATTTAGATAATAATTCCACATAATTCATTTGATTACATGGGTACACATCTTTAAATTACATTAAATACAAGAAATGTGATTGAACATTTATTGTTTTATAATTCATCTGAATAAAAAAGACATGAATTATTCATTTATTTACTTTCTTCGCCATTCCAACATCTAGGGCTATATTCATGGTGATATCCAGTTAATCCATAGACAAGTTAATTTTTTTATTAATCTGCTTCCTCCATTCTGCGGGTCCTCACAGAAAACAACTCTGTTTTCCAAATGGGAACGTTCAGCCACAAACACTAGTTTATAACTGGCTAATGTCTCCTTAGGACTAGACCTAATCAGAGTTGGGTCCTTATGCTATATTGAGGAAAAGAGAAGTGGGAGTGATGAAATTACTCAGATTATTCAGCAAATAGAGAAAACTATCTTCCAGATCCATCGTTTTACATTCACAGCTGCAATGAAGGAGTTGATAAGGTGATAATCTGCAGACCCATGACAGCCTTTACTAAAGTTACCTGGAACTCTCATATCTGCGGTGTGTTTTGTGGTCTTATTAGTAAGGAAGTCGAACACTTTGATCTCATATCCATTGTAGGACAGTTCCCCCTTGTGAGAGAATGAGCAAATGATGATAAACCCCTTTACGGTCATCAAAGAGCTGAAATGTTGACGCAAATGAACATGATGTCCCACCTTACTACCATGGATAAATGGTTTGCGTTCACATATTTCCTCTGTAAATGCTACTATGGTGAAAGCAGCAGTCAAGCCTCCTTCAAATTCCATGTTCACTACCTGCAACAAATCAAAAACAAAAAAATATATTCTACTTTGTTGACAAATGTAAAGGGAACATCATTACTGATTATCTGAGTGGCAAGTATACAGGAGATTCAACACCACCCTGATTTATGAATAAAATGTCCTCCATAAAAAAAAAATATGTTAGTTTTGTGCTATATACATCATATGATTACAAACTTCATTAAGCAGAGTAAAGAAAGTAATGTGTCACTTTTACAAAATGATGGGGTTATGTTTTAAAAAAAAAAAAAAAGTATTTTATGCTCACCAAGGATGCAATTATTTGATCATAAATATTGTAAAATATCATGACAATTTAAAATAGCTGTTTTCTATTTGAATATATTTTAAAATGTAATTTATTCCTATGATGGCAAAGCTGAATTTTCAGCAGCCTTTACTTCAGTTTTCAGTGTCACATGATCTTTCAGAAATCATTCTAATATGCTGATTTGCTGCTCAAGAAACACTTATTATTATCAATGTTGAAAACATTTTATTTGAAATAGAAATCTTTCCTACCATAAAAGTCTTTATCTTGACTGAATAAAAGTATTACTTTTAAAAAAGAAAAAATCTTGCTGACCCCAAACTTGTGAACTGTAGTGTACATGAATACATTACTCTTTTGACTCAATCCAAATAGATTTTCTTTGCAGAGTATGCACAATCCCCCTCTACAGGACAGTCTAAAAAGCAATCTGCAGCATTTTCTGGCTAGGAAAACTGTGAAATACATTTTTTATTAGATCTCACAATAGCATTTTTCATTTAATTAAAAAAAACATAATATTAATACCAACCTTATTCTCTTTTGTGAAGTGGCTAAGGGAACCAAATGACGAAACTTTGATGCACCTGCAAAATAAAATGTTTACCTAAAAATATTATTTAACTTTAAGATCTACCTTAAAACTTTATGAATATTGAAGAATTTTGAAAAAAAATATGGATGTATATTTGAAGAAAGAAGTCTTAAAAAACTGAAACTTGAGAGCCCCTTCCATATTACTGGCCCAATATAATTATAATATCAGCATCACATCATCATCCAGTGAGGTTAAACTTGACCGTCCTGTGCAATCAGTCTAAACACACTAATAAAATAAGCACTTTCAATTAATTCCTAAAAGACTAATATCAGTTTAGCTTCGCTACATGTGCACAGGTTATGTTAGATTTATTGTACCTTCGTCCACCAGCCCAGTGATGAATCAGATCCAAATCATGTCAGCATAGGCCTAGCAGAGCAAAAGAGCTTTCCGCCTCGTTTCTCCAGTTTCCTCTGACAAAGGAGTGAGCAAAATGATAGAACCCCACCTATTAGAGAAGACAGTGCTGACACAACACAGAGAGACACGCATTACACGCACACCGCAAACACATTAAACACATCCTACCGGTTCCAGATGTTGAATGTGGATGACATCGCCAATCACTCCACTGTCAATCAGCCCCTGAATTGTTGAAAAAAAAAAGTATCTTCTTTTCTGCTTGAGACTTACTATAGATCTTTACTAAGACTCAAAGGAAAGTGTAACTACTTTAATTCTGTGGATGACAGGGTCGTATCGGAAAACATCTGAATGCAAGCCTCTACAATCTCTGTGCAGTCCTCCTCTGTAACCTTAGAAAGCATAATAAAATGTAATATTTATTTTATTTAGTAATAAAATCATACACAAATCATGGACAATACTATGTCTGTAGGTCATGAGAGTGAAGAGGAAAAATTTAGTTATACTTTGTATTCATGGTGGTTTCATATAGTTCAATCATGACAACTCTCGGATGATTTTAGCATGGTGATGGATGGATATGACAATGTTAATGTATTTGGTCTTGCCAGAATAGATGCTACGCTGCTGCTGTTGGTTATTGCTGTAGTTGTAGATTATTGCTGCTGCTGCAAGCGAGTACAGGAACTTGCTACTGCCAATGCATACGGCGATACGGTGCCGCGAGTATTTAAGACATACTGCTGCTGCACAAATAGCATATAAAATAACCCCCCAACAAAGCTGGAAGAAGAAAACAAAACAATTAAATATGTATGCTGCTGCTATACAATAATATGCTTAAAATCATTCCTATAAGGCAGAAGAAATATAAAAGATAAAACCCTGCAGAACAAGCAGATCTATTGCCAAGACATATGTACTGCTGCTGCTCCGGAGCCGTGAGACCGCGTGTTTACTATCTATGTGAGCCTGGGCCGGCTTTTCCGAATGGCTTAACGCTAGTGAACTATTGCTGTGTGTACCTGATCGGTTGACCACATAGCTTAAACTAGTGGCTTTAACTAGTGGCTTAACAACGTGAACCTGGGTGCTGTACCCTTAGGTTTATTTAACTAATGGCCTAAATAACTATGTGTGTCTGAGCCAATAGCTCAAACTAGAAACGCTCACTATGCGTGTCATTAACAAAAAGGTATCACACTGCGTAGGCTGTGTAAGGGAAACAGGTCAATTTAGCTCAAAGGGAATCATTTATGATTTTATAGGGAATTTGGACCGAATCACTGTTTTACGGCTGATCACTGAGATGGCCAGCGATTCATTGAACGAGCCGTATAACATCAATTCTGTAATGGATATTAATATCCAAAGCATAGTGAAAACACTATTTATTAGCACAGTAACAAGATCGGCAGTTTAAGACATTAACTTGTAAGCACAAAACACAAGATACTTCTCTTTTCAATATAAATAAGGCTTTATTGGATAAATCTAAGACATGTAAACTAATCTAACACATGAACACACGCATTCACACATTCACACAAGTTGCAGAAAGCGAGAAAGTAAGGAAAGAAGGAGTTTAAGGAAATGAAAATGTGAAATCCCAAGTTTACAGCAATATGTGAAAATGCATAGACATGAACAACCATCAATCACTTAATTAACCCTCGCATTGAGTTCCTCAATGAGGTTAAAATTATATTAAGTCTTGGGTCTTTCTGTGGAATTCGGCTCCTCGTGTTTCAACCATGTTCTTGATCGAATCTTAAATTGTCTGATTCAGTCTGATACCCTACAGCTGATAGATGAAGTAACCCCCAGCAACCATCTGACTCCGGCTCGGGCAGCCTGAGCAAATAGTTTTAAATTTGTCATTCAAGAGTTGTCTTTTTTTTTTTTAATGAAAGTTCATCAACGTTACTGCAATGGAAATACTCACATTTAACTTATTAATAAGCTAACGAAATATTTGGCGAAAGAATAAATCACTGTACACCCTGTAGTTGTGGTGTCATATGCCCAGGACTAATTCTGCCTCAAAAGCAGCTGCTCATTTATTTTGATAATTTAAAATATTTATATTGTATATTAAGAACAATAATGTTTGCATTATAAACACATCATTGCTAAATGCATGGCTCATTCCAAGATGGTCTTGAGCAAGACCACTACAGTGACTTTATTTAAATGCAGTTGTCTGACATAGAAATGCTGTGCATGCTGCTGCTGAGGAAAATCTCGATGACTGAATGCCTATGAAAGCTGCTGCTACTGCACAAGAGACTGAACTGCTGAGAGCCCCATTAATTAGGCATATAAGTAGCTAGGCGAATGCCTATTTTACTTTAACACGGTGTCTATGCCAGACGCTAGCGGCAGAACATGACAAAGTCAATAGACCCGTTATGATAGCTAAAGCTGTCTGCAATGTATGCAGAGAGATATGGCCAACGCAACAAAACTTCTGCTACTGCTGCTATTGATAATATTAATTTCATTCAATATTCATATTCAACATTTCAATACTGAGTTGAAGCAGGCTACATGCTGTTGCTGTTAATGATATTCACAATGTTGTAGTAGGAATTTACTGTACTAGCTGTTGCGGTTGTAATATTTAATCAGAATTTGCAAAGCATAATCTACTGCTGCTGCACAAAACCTGCTGTAAGCCCTGTTGAATAAGCAAAGTAATAAATGCCTATTGCACTTTAAAAAGTTAATTTACGCTCTATGAGTTATCACTAAAATTTCATGCTCTTTCTGCTACATTAGCAACAATAATAATATGACTTGTTATGCATGCTGCTGCTAATATTATTTCTAACCTTGCATCTGAATTTGCTATGCATGCTATAAAATTTGCTAACATTGCGATCTGAATAGCTATGCATGCTGCTGCACAAAAGTACTTAGAATTGCCACTGCCCATTTACAGTCTTACATCAATTTCATCTTGATTTGATTTATTTATTTTCCTGATTTTAATTCTATTCTGGTGGTATACAGAGCCAAAATTATGAAAATTGTGTCAGTGTCCAAAAATATATGGGCCTGACTATATAACAAATATTTTTAAGTATTTAAATAACATAAATAATATATTTTTAAAATAAATAATAATAAATGAATGTGAAAAAAACTACAAGGATTTTTTTCCCCAAGAAGTTAATTCTGCGAATTCTAAGTTTTTTTGTTTTCTTCATGACGATATCAGGACAGCTGACAGTTTTTATACCTTGTTTGCCCTTAAAAATTTTTACATTTTAATTCAGAAATGAAAAATGTGCTCATAATAGAAGAGGAGCCTATAAATCATGCATGCATGAACTGCATTTTAAAGTGCTTTTGAACCAATTAATAGAGCCCAACAAAAAGCATCATGTTATGGAGCCTTACGGCAAACACTTACAGCCATTGGTTTTTCCAGCGGTACATGGTAGCCTTTCTTAGCTAAAGCCACAGCAGGGTCCCGAAGAACAATAAAACGGTTGGACACTGAACCCATTCAAAGCAGACGACTTAAAGTGCAAGTATGCCATTCAATAACCAGTAAAAAATAGCTAAGCACACCATACTGATCAACAGAACTCTATCATGTGAACATTGACCAAACACACATGGAAACCACATACACAGCATAACCAGAATAGTTTTCTCCGTTACCAGCTCCAACCACGATAACATCCACAGGTGATGACATTATAGCGGATCCCTGCTGATTTAACAACACACAGACTTCAATTTTAAATAATATTTTAAAGTTTCCTTCTTCCTACAACCAAATTATCAATAAATACTAGATATATATTTGAGCTATATCTTACATAGCATTTGACATATTACCATGCAAAACAGACTGAAGATCTGTAAGGTTGAGACTTTTCTTTATAGGTGTGCCTTTAGGTCAGTGTGACTCTGTGATGGGTTAGATACTGGTTACCAGAATGCAGTAAATTTTTAAGCCATTTTTAAGCATGCCATTGATGATAAACCAAATCTTTGCAGTGTCAAACAATATACTGTGTTCATCTAAAGACATTAAAGTGAACTTTCTTTTGTAAACAGGTCAAACGCTGTGTGATATTGTATGAAAAAAATAAATGAGGGTGTCATGTGTTCTCAAGTGTTACCTTATAATGAAATCCCAGTGCGCTTTAACAACACAATAACAAATCGGAGTTCTTGATCCTGAAAACGGTTAGGATCCTGTAAGTGCTTGATTACATGTATAAATACAACTTCACTCGTGAGTAGGCAACATATATGAACAGACGTAAAACGGAGCGCTCAGCTCATTCACAGTGTATTAGTTACTTCCTTGTTTACGTTTGAGCGATGACGTTCAAATTACGCAAGAGCAAGGCTAGAAACGAACATACCATAATTTATTGATGTCACGTCGTTTGTCTTCCAGCCACCACTTTACTGCTTTCTCGACTTCCGCCCAACTCGCGCCCAAAGCAATTCCCAACATTCTTAGCGCTACTGCTACGGAATCTCAATTGTCTCAAATGCAAAATTTTAAGCATTTAATACATCACATTACCCCCCTTTTTAAACAAAGGTACCTTCAGCTTCACCCTAATAGAAATCTAGACATGTCAACACACAACTTTACTGTCTGAACCAACAACATAACTGTTACTTTTTTTTTTTTAAACAACAACATCACAGAACAAAATAAGCATTGCATATATATATGACCATAAAAGTCCTATACTGGAGTGCTATCCAAGGGTTTCTCTTTTTTTATGTATTACAAGTCATAGCGTTTTGGTGGTTTTCTAATTCTGGATGAGCGACGTGGACTCTGAGCAACCCCTGTAACCCCCCCACTGTCCTCTTGAAAAGGCTCAGGAACTGCTTGTTTTTCCTCTTCTGGTGTGCAGGGTTGAATCGAAGTGTCAACCCCTGAGCAATCAGTCTCTTTAACAAGCTCATCCTCTACAACTGGTCGCCGTGCCTCCTGAACGTGACATCTGAATCTCGTCCCTGAACCTTGTAAGACACTGGTCCGGTTTGCTTTACTATCACACCTGGAACCCATTTGTTCCCTCCTCCTGTGGTGTTACGGAGGTACACTGCATCCTTTTCAGAAAAAGACCTCTCCACAGCCCGTTGGTCATGATAGAACTTTTGCAGGTATTGTTTCCTGCGAACAGTGACAGTGACATCTGGATGAACAAAGTCCAGGCGAGTGCGCACATGTCTGTTAAGAAAAAGATCTGCTGGCGATTGGCCTGTAGTGCAGTTTGGAGTAGTGCGATACTGCATGAGGAAAAGAGAGATCTTATCTTCCAAGTCCATTGTCAAATGTGCGAGTTTCTTTATTCCACTTTTAAATGTCTGCACATACCTTTCTGCAAAGCCATTGGTAGCAGGATGACCTGGAGCACTCGTTGAATGCAGGATGCCATTTTGCTGCATGAAGGTTTTGAACTCCTCAGATGTAAATTGCATTCCATTGTCTGTGACAATGCGCTCCGGAAGTCCGTATGCTGCAAACAGTCTCCTCAGTCTTGCGATGGTAGCTTGTGAGGTGAGGTTAGGCATTGTAAATACCTCCAACCATTTCAAATATGCATCCACTAGTATCATAAATGTGTGTCCTAGAAAAGGACCAGAAAAATCTATGTGCAGTCTTTTCCAGCTCTGACCAGGAAATTCCCATGGGTGTAACGGAATCTGACGTGGTGCTTTTTTCTCCATCTGGCACGACTCACAGGCTCTGCTAACCTGCTCCAGATCTGCAGCCACTTTAGGCCACCACACATACTTGCGGCCAAGAGCTTTCATCTTTACTATCCCTTGACGACCGACATGCAGTTCGTTCAGCACAGTCTTTCTCAGTCTATCAGGAATTTGCACCCTGGTGCCTCAGAGCACACATCCACTCTCTGCAGACAGTTCATATCTGCGTGAATGGTAAGCTTTCAAACTTTCATCCACATCCACTGGCCAACCCTCCATGACATATTTCAGAACTTTGGATAACACCTTGTCTCTGCGTGTTATACGTGCCACCTGGTCCGCATTCAAAGGAGCTTGTTTGAAGTGCTCAGCTATTAGTGCATGAATGTACTCTGACAAGGCAGCTGTGCCCACATCAGTCATGACAGGAAGGGTAACACGTGAAAAGCCATCTGCATTACTGTGTTTCTCTGAGGGACAGTATTCAATATGGTAGTCATAAGCTGAAAGGATGATTGCCCATCTTTGAATCCTGGCCGCTGCCATGGTGGGTAGACTCTCCGAACAAAGTCAACAAAGGTTTATGGTCGGTTACCATCTTAAATTTCCTTCCCCACAGATATTGGTGAAATTGTTTTACCCCAAAGATGAGCACCAACCCCTCTTTTTCGATTTGTGAATACTTTTTCTCAGCAGGTGCCAGAGTCCGTGAGGCGTAAGCAATGGGACGTTCCTCTCCGGTGGGCATGGTGTGTTGCACGACATTATTTTTGCAAAACAAAGAGCAAATTCCTCTGGCTATCTCTCTAATCAATTCCTTTTGTAAAGCTTCAGGCCTTCAATTAAATCTAAACAAATGTGAACTTTTGGCCCTACACCCCATTCAAGATTTGGCCTTGTATAACATTCCAGTTAAAGAGACGGTGAAATATCTAGGCATTTCTATTTCCAAAGATCTGAAGATTAGTATGAAAGAAAATTTTGAAAATAAAATACAAAAAGCCAATGGTATCTTGAATAGCTGGTTACAGAGAGATGTATCTATTTTCGGGAGAATTCTTCAATCTAAAGTTGAATATCTATCTAGACTGATCTATCCAGCTCTTTCATTAGCTCCCTCTTCAGTTATTATAAAAACAAGCAATCAAAAAATGTATGACTTTATTTGGAGGCACAAAACTCATTATATTAGAAAATCTGATTTTATCAAAGGGTATGAAGAAGGTGGTCTGACTGTAATTGAATTTGAGAGTGTGAATACTTTGTTAAAACGTAAGTGGCTTCAAATGTTTTTAGGTGATACTGAGAGCTTTTGGTATGCAGTGCCTTCAGCTTTGTTTCGTAAATTGGGTGGTATCCGCTTCCTTCTCAAATGTGACTTTGATTTATCCAAACTTCCAGTGAAGCTATCAGCATTCCACCAACCAGAGTCCGTGAGGCGTAAGCAATGGGACGTTCCTCTCCGGTGGGCATGGTGTGTTGCACGACATTATTTTTGCAAAACAAAGAGCAAATTCCTCTGGCTATCTCTCTAATCAATTCCTTTTGTAAAGCTTCAGGCCTTCAATTAAATCTAAACAAATGTGAACTTTTGGCCCTACACCCCATTCAAGATTTGTCCTTATATTACATTCCAGTTAAAGAGACGGTGAAATATCTAGGCATTTCTATTTCCAAAGATTTGAAGATTAGTATGAAAGAAAATTTTGAAAATAAAATACAAAAAGCCAATGGTATCTTGAATAGCTGGTTACAGAGAGATGTATCTATTTTCGGGAGAATTCTTCAATCTAAAGTTGAATATCTATCTAGACTGATCTATCCAGCTCTTTCATTAGCTCCCTCTTCAGTTATTATAAAAACAAGCAATCAAAAAATGTATGACTTTATTTGGAGGCACAAAACTCATTATATTAGAAAATCTGATATTATCAAAGGGTACGAAGAAGGTGGTCTGAATGTAATTGAATTTTAGAGTATGAATACTGTGTTAAAACTTAAGTGGCTTCAAATGTTTTTAGGTGATACTGAGAGCTTTTGGTATGCAAAAGCTGCTTGAATGATGTTCTGCACTCTGTTTTGCCTAGCTTACTCTCTATTATTAATGGTTCTGTACAGACAGGCACTGTCCCTTCCTGTCTTAAACATGCTGTGGTCCAGCCTTTACTCAAAAAAACAAATCTTGAGCCCACTGAATTAAATAATCATAGGCCTATTTCAAAACTGCCATTTCTGCACAAAGTTTTGGAAAAGGTTGTATTCAACCAGATTTCCCTCTACCTACATTCTAATGATATTCTGGATCCTTTTCAGTCTGGCTTTAGAACATAGTACTGAGTCAGCTCTTTTAAGAGTAGTAAATCTCTTGTTATCTGCAGACACTGGTAAATGTACTATTCTCTTATTATTGGACCTGAGTGCAGCTTTCGATCACAACATCCTGTTAAAAAGATTAAATCTTGAGGTTGGCATTTGTGGTACTGCATTAGACTGGTTTGCATCGTATCTCACAAATAGGAGCTTTTCGGTGGAAATTGGTGAATTTTCATCAAGCTCAGTTCCCATCACTTGTGGGGAACCCCATGGCTCTATTTTGGGTCCAATTTTATTCTCCCTGTATTTGCTCCCTCTTCGTTTTATATTTGAGTCTCATAAAGTTTCATACCACATTTACGCAGATGACACTCAGCTTTATTTTCATCTAAAATCAGGTTCTGATTCAGTGTCTTCCTTGTTGGCTTGTTTAGAAGACATCAAAAATTGGATGGAAAATAATTTCCTTCAGTTGAATCAAAAAAAGACTAGTTACATAGAAGTTATATTGTTTGGCCCTTCTCACCATTTACATATTTTAAGACCTACTCTGGGCCCTTTTGAATAAAACATCCATGAAAAGGTTAAAAATCTGGGAGTTATTTTTGATCCTGAATTGAAATTTGACAAACAAATTAACTCTGTAGTCAGAGCCAGTTTTTTTGCAGCTTAAGGGGCTTCGCAAGCTGAAAAGTTTTCTCAGTTTTAATGATTTAGAGGTTGTTATTCATGCATTCATTTCAACAAGGCTGGATTACTGTAACGCTCTTTATGCTGGAATTAACCAGTCTTCACTATCACGTTTACAGTTGGTACAGAATGCTGCTGCTCGATTTTTGACAGGGACAAAAAAGAGGGAGCATATTACCCCATTTACATAATTTAAGACCTACTCTGGGCCCTTTTGAATAAAACATCCATGAAAAGGTTAAAAATCTGGGAGTTATTTTTGATCCTGAATTGACATTTGACAAACAAATTAACTCTGTAGTCAGAGCCAGTTTTTTGCGTCTTAAGGGGCTTTGCAAGCTGAAAAGTGTTCTCAGTTTTAATGAGTTAGAGGTTGTTATTCATGCATTCATTTCAACAAGGCTGGATTACTGTAACGCTCTTTATGCTGGAATTAACCAGTCTTCACTATCACGTTTACAATTGGTACAGAATGCTGCTGCTCGCTTTTTGACAGGGACAAAAAAGAGGGAGCATATTACCCGTGTTAGTTTCACTTCACTGGTTACCTGTTAAATTGTCAACCTGCAAAAAAAGTTGATTTCAAGGTTTTAGTTTTTGTATTTAGAGCACTTCATGGTCTTGCCCCAATTTACATTTCAGATCTTCTCCATTTCTATTCTCCTGTGAGAAC
>NW_015555711.1:277435-295567 GCF_001515605.1 Sinocyclocheilus anshuiensis
AGTTTTAATGATTTAGAGGTTGTTATTCATGCATTCATTTCAACAAGGCTGGATTACTGTAACGCTCTTTATGCTGGAATTAACCAGTCTTCACTATCACGTTTACAATTGGTACAGAATGCTGCTGCTCGCTTTTTGACAGAGACAAAAAAGAGGGAGCATATTACCCCTGTGTTAGCGTCACTTCACTGGTTACCTGTTAAATTCAGAGTTGATTTTAAGGTTTTAGTTTTAAAAGCACTTCATGGTCTTGCCCCAATTTACATTTCAGATCTTCTCCATTTCCATTCTCCTGTGAGAACGCTTAGATCGTCTTCTCAGAAGTTATTGATTGTCCCAAAATCTCGTTTAAAATCTAAAGGGAACAGAGCTTTTTCAGTTCTTGGTCCTACACTCTGGAACTCTTTGCCTTTATCCATCAGATCATCCCCTACGTTATCTTCTTTTAAATCATCTCTTAAAACATATCTTTTTTCTCAGGCTTTTGCTTAACTTGAAAATACTTTTTTGTTTTGTTTCTGTTTGTTTGTTTGTTTGGTGATGTCTTGCATTACTTATTGTATTATTTAATGATTTCAAATTTTATATTGTCTTAATGCTTTTGTTAGTTGATTTTTCTGATGTTTTGGTTGTGCAGCAGCTTGGTCAGTACTTGTTGCTTTTAAGGTGCTATATAAATAAACTTGACCTTGAACTTGACCTTGTATGTTTGGGCTGTTATAAATGTAAAAAAAACATTTTTTTATATATTATAGAGTTGTTTGGGGTGGGGATAAATTAAACGCGATCTGCGATGACGCCACAATCGTGTTGCATTGTGGTCTATGGAGCGGCCTGAAGTGTGCATATGAAGCAGACTCGCTCCCTCAGTCAAAATCAAGGGGTCGAGGGTCTGTCCATATAAACTTCCCTCGTCCACTTCACGAGGTGCAACGCACTTCAAAATGGCAGCGGGGATTCCCCCGAGGGGAAGTGCTTAGGGAAGTTCGCGAGTGCGTGTCTAAAAGTGGAGTGGAACGCAGCCCATGTAGTTTTCAAATAAGCCTAAATGACTTGATTAGCTAGATCAGGTGTGTTTAATTAGGTTTGAATCTAAACTGTGCAGGGCTGTGGCCCTCCAGGAACTGAGTTTGACACCCCTGCCTAAGAGTATGGCAGTTCTCCCTCTTGTGGACTCGTGTTATTAATACAACTTCAAGAATTTAATCTGTAGTGAATAGTGATGTATAACTTTTTAAATTTAATTTAATTAACACACACACGCACACACTCAAAAGGTGCAAAAATGTAACAAAAACTGAATGCTTATTTTTTTATGCCCTGTCATCCGTTGGATTTGTTTTTCAGCTCTCAACATTACACAACTCACCCACAAGTGTCACCTTTGCAGCCACATCATAAAGCTTGCTGACAACAAGGTGATGGAGGGCTCATCGTTCTAGAAAATGTACAGAGAGGTGACAGACTATTGTGGTGTGGATTCTTTTCTGAGAAGCACAAGAATGAAAGTGACAATTACTTGAGTAGTCTTTGTCTTTGAAGACTGAAAGAAGTCTTATGAACATCCTAACAAAAACAAGAAGACTGAAGCTTTTCAGCAGCCCATCAGTCTACTGAACAACAATACTAAATATCATCAAATTCAGCGTTGCTATCATAGGAATGCATTTTAAAAATATTAAAAAATATATTAAAATAGTAAACATTTACTTTATACAATTTCAGTATATTTCTGTTTTTACTGTATTTTTGATCAAATAAATGCAGCATTGGTGAGACTTCTTTCAAAAACATAAAAAATCACTGACCCCAAACCTTTGAACAGTCGCGTATATTATGTGCACTTTATGTCATTATGCTTGCATTGCACACTTTTTAAATTTATCTAGATTTATTACCTGTGTCTAATAGAAACAGTGTTTGCCATGACCATGGGTTAAATGTCTTGCAAAGTCGTTTCTGGACATAATTTTGTTTCAATAAACACAACAAAGACTTTGACTATGATGATTTTCAAACACTTTCAATTATGACAACTTCTTTCATGTCTTATATTATGGAACATTCTTATAATTAATAACTATACTACAGTCTTTACAAGATTATATAATTTATGACAACAACAACTTCATAGTTGTTAAGTAGCATAATTGCATCTACATTCAAAGAGAAACATTTTACGAACAAAACAAAAATATCTAAACATACACTACCATTCAAAATTTCAGGACCATTTGTCATGTTTTTGAAAGAAGTTTCTTATGCTCAACAAAGCTGCAAATATTAAAAAAAGAATTATAATAAAGTAAAACAATAATATTATATAGCCATTTTCTATTTTAATATATTTTAAAATGTAATTTATTCCTGTGATGGAAAAGCTGAATTTTCAGCAGTCATTACTCCAGTCTTAAGTGTCACATGACCCTTCAGAAATCACTATAATATGCTGTTTTGGTGCTAAAGAAAAATGTCTTACTAATATCAGTGTTGAAAACATTGATAAAACAAAACAAAACAAACTTACTGACCCCATTTGAACAGTAGTGTACATGTCAAACAAAAGTTAAATTTGACAAAACTTATAGATAACAAAATTAAAAAGTAATAAAAAATTACTATTACATAACGATCAATTGTAAGAGGCTTGTGCAACACAATAACTTACAGAAATATTTGCAAATTTATGATTAGAAATTCTTGCCATTATGTTTGCCTGATTAACCATAAATAAATATAAACCATAAAGACATAAACCATTTTGTCATCATCTAATCTTATGTATGTTTCATCTCTAGTTTACAATACATGGACCAGAGACTTCTCGTTTTATTCTAGCCCTCAGTCTGCGCAGTTCTACATGGCCACTGTCCACTTTAAGCCCAGTCTCTGTCAGAAGCCAAGCTTTGTCGAGTTTCTGTTGCCCATAGTTCTGCAGGGCAAAGCGCAGAAACATTTCGGCAAGGCGTTGTGTTCCCAGACCAGCCTCCACACACAGCAGAGCCTGTTCCTCGTGCAGGTCCAGGGCTTGAGAAAAGTCCTGTAACCCAGACTCTTCATTAGAACACAACAACAAACTACGGCCTCTGCGGCAATGGTCCTCTGCCCAAACCCTTTGCTCCTCTCTGCCATCTGCACTGTGGCCCTGGATGACCTTATTCAGATCAGACACCGCCCTCTCGTGGAGCCCCAGGTGGGCCAGACAGGCTGCACGCTGCCTGAGGTACTGAAGCTTCATCTCATTGACCGCTCGCACTGCTAGTGTAAGGAGAGCTAAAGCCTGCTCCCACTGACCACTTTCAGAAACACTGCTGGCCTGCTGAGAAGCTGCCTGGAAGCACAAATTAGCTTTATTAGCCACTGTAGATTTGAGTAATAGGGAAAAATCAATACAAAAGAAAATAGAAGCAGAACAGCAATTGTACTAGGGCTGTGAATGGATTAAAAAAAACTTAACAAATCAATCACATCTACCATTGAACTCATAGTCATAAATAAATGTACACCTTGAATCCCTACATTAATATATAATTTTTAAAAAAGTACCTGTGCCAGGCGTTTTCTTTGAGCCGACTGCAGAAGAGTGATTAGAAAGTCTAGATTTGCTGGTTCTTTCTCAGACACCACACTCAGATAGTTGGCTGCCACTTTGTAGTTCTGCTGCCAGGCCTTCACAACACCCCACCTGGCCTTAGCTGCAGCATCTCGAGGCTCTTGACCAAACACCTGCTTCAGGTGTGCACCTGCAGCATTCACTTCACCTTCACAAACATAAAAGTTATCTTTTACATAGACATGGCCCACATACTTGACTCCTACATGCTTTATACTGTTCCCTACCTTTGGCAAGTAGTGTATCTATGTACAGGAGGTGCCACCTGGGTTCCCTGCAGTCAGTGTTCATTAGCGCTCCACCAATCAAAAAGGCCTCTCGAAGAAGCTCCTCGCGGCAGGGTACAGGGTTGGCCGACAGAGTCTCTGACAGGCTGCTGCGACAGTGCTGACCCAACCATTCACTGACGAGTTTTCGTGCTTTGTCTTTAAGCGACAGCATGCTCTGAGTGACCTCCTCAGCTCCACACTGAAGGGCAACCAGTATGTCCAGTGTGCATTCCTGATGAATTATTGATATTATAGTGTCAGTTTACAAGCATATGGGAAAAGATTACTTTCAGTGTCTGTTATATCAGCCACTGATGTTAAAAGTTTCATTCATGTTACTTTACAAATTAAAAGGAAAAATTATTGGAAATGTGTATGAAGAAGTTAACACTAAACCAAGACTATTAAATGCTGTAAAAGTTTGCTTATTGTCATTTCATGTTATCTATGCATTAACCTTTTTGTCATGTTTTACTGCATTATGAAACCACCTGCAAAAACATGTTTTGATAAAATGAGGTGGCTACCATAGGTGGAGATCTTTGTTTTTGCTACCACACCTTCTGCTGGTTCAGCATCAGATAAGTGAATCCTCTTCCACACAAAGCCTGCACATGGTCTGGGTGCTCTTTAAGGATTGCAGTGAAGTCAAAGATAGCTGTCTTCCATTGGCCCAGCAGAGCATAACATCTTGCTCTCTCCAGCAGGGAATCTATTGCTTCACCACCTAAAGAATAATCAGTTAACTTGTTAGGAAATATAAAACAGCAGTGCTCTTTCTAACATAATTTATATTAAGTTGATCATATGAGTTATATGAAGTATAAAATCAAGATCAATAACAGAAGCAAGTATCTGAAATTTGCAGAACTAAAAAAGGAAACTGCTGTATTTTTCCATAGAAACTGTGCCAATTAGATAGAAACAATGGTGTGATTTCCTGTTAGCATTTACACTTTTCCCTCTACATTTGACTATGATAATCATAAATATTTAGTAATGTAAATTTATATATTACTGTACTGTATGTGTCTGAAAACAACATGCTCTCATTACCTGAAGCCATAATGGCAATGGACAAATAGGCCACAGCTTCCCTTATTGCACTTTCTGCTTGTTGGCCACACAGTATACGCTTGGAAGCAGTGTGACAGTGTTTTTCTAGAAGGGCTCGGTCTTGTAAAGATGCTACAGATAGAAGGGGCCGCAGACAGCTAGTGTCTCCTGAATTGATCAGCTTCTTCAGTAGCTGTAAGACAACAGAGAGTTTACTTACTGTGAAGACGATAATTAATATAGGCTATTTTATCATAGATGCATTTTTTATGCGATTTAACTAAGGTGAACTGTAAGAGAAATATAATCTGGCACCTGATAGGCATCATAGAGGAAGCCTCGATGCAGCTGCAGTATTGCAAGGCGTGCGAGAATCGGTGGCCGTGGGGCTGTGTGCTCAATGTTCAGAAGAAGACGATAAGCCTCCTCAACACGACCCAACTGGTACAGAGCATCTGCTGTGAGAATCTGGGGTCCATCGGCACCGGGTTGTAACTCCATTAGGAGAAGAGCGAGAGCGTGCACACCAACAGCAGGCCTGAAAGGAAGCACAGGAGACTGAATAAGTGCCATCCAGTCCTACTCATGTAGGGCTAAAGTTCTGCAGAGTTCAGCTACAACCTTAATTAAATGCACCTGAACTAGCTAATTAATAGAGGTCAACCGGCTGAGAAGGTCCAACCCAAATGTTTAATGTGACAATTGTTACCATCTGTTTATATTAGATTTCATCCAGCTGGTCATTTTTATGCATTCATTAGCCAACAAAGTTACAACATTTACTAATACATTTTTCGATTTTAAAGTTGTATCTGTTAACATTAGTTAATGCACTATGAACTAACATGAATGAATAAGGTATAAATAAAATCTATTTATATGTAAAAAGTACAGTACATTTTCATGGTTTAGTACTTTTTTATTTTCTATAATAAAGTTTAGCACTATTTTTGGAGTGTTGTGTTTGTTTTTATTCAGTAGACTATTTATTTTATAAACTTGAGGTGAGGTAGATTAATCAGTGATCGGCCAGTGCAATCCAAGTTATTGTTATCAGTAAAATCCACCATCGGTCAACCTCTTTTAAATAAGGTCTGCAGAATCTTTACACTTCTAGTCAGGTAGGTTGAAGCTGATCTGTGCAGGAAGGTGGCCCTCCAGGAGCATGATTGGACACCCCTGAATAAGACTAGGAATGAACCAATAATAAAGTTATGCCCATTACTTATAGGCCGATTCCCATGTCATTACTGATAACTGAAAAATGTTTTTTAATTCTATACTTTTTTGTCTAACAGAGAATTAAAATCAGTGATTTGAAATGTTACAAAGTGAATTTAGGCATGACAGCATTTCAGTTTACAGTATGAAAAATGGATATTCATTTTTATATTTGGTAAAGATTACATTTAACAAAGGTAATCAAAGGTACACTCCTAAAACATAAAGTTTCAAAAGGAGGTTTTCACAGGACACAGAAGAACCATTTTTGGTTCTTCAAAGAACCTTTCCATTAAAAATTCTTTAAAGAATCATTATGAAGAACTTGTGTGAAGAACACCTTTTTCTACTATAATGAACCTATTGTGCAATTAAAATTTTCTATGGATGTTAAAAGTCCATCATGGAACCATCAATGTCAAAAAAGAACCGTTATATTTAAGAGTGTCATCCATGATGGTACTGATATAGTGCGCATCCCTAAATAAGACACAAAAGACAAAATGAAAGATACAGCATGACAAATAAGTTTCATCCCAAATGAGAAAAAACGCAAATGTACCTCTGTTTGTTGTTGGTGTTACCCTCCTCATGCTCTTGTTGAGCTCTAGGATTTGTCTCAGCTCTTTGCTCTTCGGTCCCCTCAAGCATGACTCTTCCCTGTTCCAGCAACACGGTGCACAGCAACCCACGGTAATTCCAAGGCACCAGGCACCTAACAGTTACAGAAGCATCCTGCAGCTGTAATTGGCTTGCTGTAATGTAATCTAGAGCAGTAAGGTAGTGTGAGCCAGCCATCATACGTAGGATACCCCTACCACAGAGTGCACGGACACAGCTGGGTGGGTGAGGAGTACTATGCTCAATCACCGCTTGGAAATCCTCCAGAGCGCCTTTATGTTCTTCAGTGAAGAGTCGGGAATACCCTCGGAGCACTTGCACGGTGTTCTGGTAGCTCTGCTGGGCTGGAGCTGCAGCGGCGAGCTGGCTACTTATGGAAAGGGCTTCTCTATGTTCTCCACGCAGGAGGAGGCAGTCTGCCAGACGCACACGCAGTTCCCTGCCTCCTCCGTCCGACTTCAGGTGGCATAGAGCTCGCAGTTGAGCGATAACGGGATCCAACAACTCCACTCCTTTCGAAGACCTAAGGTCAGGCCTCATTAGAACGGCCTCTCTGAACTCTGAGACGCCCTTCTCGGCCTGTTGACGCAGCTGGACGCGAGCAGCCAACCCTACGCCAGTGTCCGAGAAAAGACTCTGGAATTGCTGTCTTGCTGTGGCTGGATGAAGTGCAAAGCCATCACCTAGATCTTTGCAGACTTCTCTTGCTCGTCCTCCTGCGGAAAAATGAGCAGCTGCTCTGCCCACAAGTAAACAAGCTCTTTTCTCTGGCGCCATTGCATGTTCAGTCTGTGATTCATCTAGTTTAAGAGCCAACGACAAAGCTTCTGCACTTTCTGTGAACTTTCCGGAAGAAAACAAGACTGCTGCTTGAAGCTCTCTTACTTGTATGTCATCTGGTGAAATGGCAAGTAAAAACTCAACAGCTTTAGGAGCATCAATGTCTTCACCTGCTTGTGTAGGACTCAATGCTTTTTCCATCTGCCCCTTAGTATGGAGAATGGAATATCTTGGAGACATTTGTTGGTAAAAGGCTTTAATTAATAGCTTCACATATTGAGTGTGCCTTTCTTTAACTAGTCTAATAGTTTCTGATTTATTTCCATGAAAGGCCTGCAGATAAAGCTGCGGAACTTTGGGATTTTGTGCGTCAGATAGCAAGCAGGCCAGAGCTCTAGTTAGCTCCAGAATTAACCGTGTGCGACCCTCAGGTTGAGGCATTTGTTTTCCCTCTAGAAGAGCAGAACACCGTGCAAAGATCTCTTTTGAAGCATGACCTGTACCCTGCAGGACAGACTCCATTTTATAAAGAGAAGCAGATACATTATTGGGGCATAATGTAGACAGAAATACAGCGACAAGGCCTTTACTCAGGCCCTCAATAGAATTGTGTGAAACGCCATCAAGCCAGGCCTCCAGCGTTGAGATCACCTCCTCTAAATGACCTGCGTTAAGGCCACGCATGTGTCCTACAGTGGAACCGGCATTATTTCCAAAAGCATGTGTGTACAGAGCTGCAGCTCTGCCAGCATCCCCAGAGAGCAATATTTTGTCGCCCTCTCTGCACAGTTCAGCTGCTCCTTTATGTATGCCATTCATCTCCCTTCTGTGTAATGCTATTTAGATTTGGATAACATTTCCTTCACTAGGGTCCTCAACAACCTTTAAAAGAATTGGAAACCACATAATTAAAAAACAATCTATGCAACAATCTTGCTCTTAATAACATGCAATGACTGTGTTAAATATAAATTGCATAAATAAATGACACTATGTAGCAAGCTGTTTAAACATTTCTTCCTTTAAACTAACTAGTATCTTTTTTAATGTTACTAGTTTATTTTCAAAGTTGAGTGATTAGTTTATTGTTCTATTTTACCAGTAACTATTCATTAGACACTAGTACTTATTAGAATAATGCGTAGTAGGGTCCCTATTAGTCAGTCTATTTGTACTAGTAACTAATCATTATGTACTTTTTTCCAAGTAGCTATTCCAGCATTACTAGTACTTATAACTATTTTTTTTAAACTGTCTTAAAACTATATATTTTTTTTTAGATTAGCTTATTCTGATTGATATAGTTTTGTGTATTATTGTGCAGTTTTCTTTTCATTTATTGTTTATGTATTTTATTATAGGTATCCTTGAGTGTCTTGCAAGGTGCCCATAAATAAAATGAATTATTAGCTATTTATTACTTAGATCCTAGTTATTTTTAATCAATATTACTATTATCTGTTACATAAGTAACATTTCTTAAACACTTTCCTTTTGGTATAATCTTACTGGTGGAGTAAAATTGTTACTAGTTTCCTGTCACTGTTTGGATAGGGACTAGAAGCAAATTAATAGGTAGGCTACTAGTATCCAGTAAATTAGCATTAGTGATTAAATGAACAGATACTAGTCGCTGCTGGAAGTAAGTAGTAGGTTATCTAATGAATCATTATAAAAAAAAAAGAAAAGAAAAAAACATACTAGTCAGTGTTGGGTTATTTTTAAGTAATTAAATACAAGCACTAGTTAAAACAGTAGTCCGTGGCAGATAAATGGCAGAACCTGTCCTGCAGACACCAATTTAAAACAGATTACAATTTTCATATATAATGTATATGATATAATGTAGAGCACGACATTATATCGTCCAATAATACATGAGATCGTTCACACCTCTTAATGATGGTTTACTCACCTGTCTGTGTCTGTAGTTTGAGGGTGCAGTCCACGCACTTTCGGTCGACTTCTGCCTTAAACGAGTTAAACATTGTGTTCTGAGATGTACCGCATATTAAACACTATTTAGATGAACCACAGATTAATGTTTCTACTCTTTACTCAAAAACAGCTGTCAAAAGATGCGGCTGTCTGGTTAAAGAAAAGTTTAGTCCCTAAAAAGAAGCTCCTGCCGAAACTCAATATGCCGACCCCATAAGTGAAAGACGATAGGAAGAAGAAACATAAAAGAAAGCACTTTAACATCGAGAAAAGACAACATTTAAGGCGTTAAGGAGATAATATTAGGAACAACGACGAATTTATAGGTCTGACCAGATGTTTGCTTGTTCTCTCGTAAAAATACTAATAATTATTTATGTATAAGTTACACAGCGCGTCGGTCTTACTTCAAAACTCGTCTAAAAGAAAAAATGTAACAAAGTCGCCATGGTCTTTATTCAGTCACCTGTTGACGGACTTTGTTACATCCAAATTCCAAAAACTTCGGCTCTAGGCAAACATTCGCTTCACGCAGCATGTGTTCACTGGTTGCTATGGAAACGAGCAACTCTCCTAACAGTGTTGTGTTCAAAGAACATTTTCCAAACGTTTTTTTCCCTAACATTTACGTTAGAAAAACGTTATTTCCGAAAACCCAGAGAATGCTTTATATAGACCTAGTTTTTAAATGTAAAAAAAAAAAAAAAAACTTGCACGTTATTAAAAGATAGTTTCTTACTATGCAGTGGCGTTCTCTCGGTAATGTTGCTTTTATTCATGTTGTTTACTGAAAGTGTCTTTCGAAGTGATCTATAATGTCCACAAATTATTTTTTCAAATGTAGGCCTATAGCCTACTTTTAATTAAAGTTAAAGAGGACTGGACAAAAATACAGTCAAACAATAATAAATATAGTCTAATATAAAACTAATTTAAGCTTACATTTCATTTAGCAGATATCACTATATCAGTTTTCCCTGTTTGAATGGGTATTTCTGGACTGAAAGATTTCAAGTATCAAAATTAGCAAAGAATATTTGGGAGTGGGAGTATGTAGGCCTATGTGTCTTCGAACTGACAATATGCAGCGTAGCAAATAGGTTATGGTTATATACATGCCTGGAAAAATAAAATAAAAAAAGTGAAACTGCTTTTGATCTTCACTGTGGTTTAAGCAGAAGTCAGATGAACCTGGGGGAACCAGATGAAAGGGGAATTTCCTTCTGCATAGTTCAGAGGCCACAGCAACTGTTTGCTGACATTAACTAAACTTAATGTCAGAACTTTTCTCTGTCTGCACAGCATGGACACTTTCTCTGTCACACTTTCCATTTTATAACTACATGTTGCTGTCAAGATTTGAGCCAGACATCTTCCACACATTTATTATGTTTTTATTAAGAAAAGTAACAAATAGGTTATTACAAAGCACCTATGATATGCATAATAATCTGCATTACTTTTACATTATGCTTAAATAAAACAATTCACAAAGAATATTTTTAACCATGACTGAGGGTTTCCTGTTCAGAAGACAGAGCGTCTTCTATTCAGAGTTCCTTGGAAATGATTTTGAAATGCAACTGCAGCTCGCACACATGAGGAGACGGAGTGAAGATGAGTCAGTTTTACATGCTTGCTTGCAATTGTTCTAGCTTCTCTTGCAGTTCCTGGGCACAGCCTGACAGGTTCATGTAGTGTAATGTCGAGTAGATATTCTCCATCTTCGCTCCACTGCTCTGGCTCCACAGACGTAGCATATGATACTGCTTTTCCAGATAGGATGGGCCTGCCTCCAGTTCGATCCGTTCCATCTGATCATCTGACACAGAAAGCAGTCGCAAAAATTCCTTCCAGCGCATCACGGGAATCGCTCTTATGACAGTGTAGAGCACTGGTGCTGGCCAGGACTCCTTCTGCAACACCTGCATCACTGGGGGAAAGTAGATATGGCCTTTAGATACAAAGGTTGAGAAAGCCCAAGCTCTCACATAGAGTAGGCCTATCAGTGCCAGATGATTGTAAGTTATATCACAAAAGAACCACTATGCAGAACCAAATAGTTCATTACAATGTGCATATCAATCAGTCTAGCAACAAGATGAGCACTGCAACAACATTATGGTAATATACTGAATTCCTCTTGAGGTCACTGTCACTAGGCTACATTCTACAAAAGTCCATAAAATAGGGTTTAATGTATGGGTAATATTAAGGAATTTTCCATATTGATTTTTCACAGGTGTTTTCCCCGTATTTGGACTTTTGCATTATATTGCGTTGTGTTTAGGGTTTCAGGGAAATGTCCGTAATGTTGTGGCAGAAAATTACCAGTACCTTTTCCGTTTTTCTACTGATTTTTTTTTCTTTCATTGCACAATTGATAAGCCAGTTGCACTTTTGTAAAACGAGACTGAGCAAATCCCTGGTGTGATATGAAAGAATTAAAGTAGTGCCGAATGAGCAGAGTGCCTAATAGAAGAAAATATTAAGGCTATATTATGACAACTAAAACAAAAATTCCTCCTTTTTTTTATTCTCATTTACTCTGAAAATTATCTACTTCGTATAATCAGCACATTTTAATGCCCTTTTAACATAAAGCTGTGAGGCTCCTACCACACCAAGGAAGCAACTAAAAGTGTGCGAGTTATTAGAAGTTACTATCTGATTAAACAGTTCTGAGAAGTTCTTAGACTTTGTAATGTCTGCCTGATGCCTGAAGGCTAGCTGATCACAATCAGTTTCACATACGCCTACATGACTTGCAAAAGGATGAGACAAATAGTTGACAAAAAACTTGAAATATTTAGAAATGACGACATTTGAACAGTTCTAAAACAGAGAATAAGCCTACACTTTATTAAGTTGTGCAATGTCTTAAAGGGGTCATGAAATACATTATTAAAATTTTAAAATGTTTCCTGAGGTCATAATTTAGACATAAATGGTCATTTTTCACCCTGGATTTAGCTCTCTGATTTGAGCGCTCCATTGGAAGGGCCGTGTCTGCGGTGAGACTTCAATATAAATGCCCACTGCTATGATTGACTAACATCTTTGCATATGATATGAGCATGCAAACTCTCGAAAACTTTTACTGCATTTGTACTATAACAGCCACCAAGATGAACTAATCCTGAAAAGTGTTGATTAAAGCATTTTATTTAGAACTACTCCGGTTGCAGCACTGCACTGTAGCCGGACAAAGTCATGTCTACTGTCACACAATTATCTCCTGCAATCTCACCAATACTACCATCAGAACTTACACAGTGAAAACACAATATAAATAAGAGACTCGTTGAGCAGTGTAAATTTTGTCATTGATCATAATGGAAGTTTTGGTGAAAATGCAGAAATCACTGATAGATTCATGCTGATCTTGACTGCTCCAGTCCCAATTTACATACTACCATATCTGCCCTAAATAGTACTCAGGGCTGCATTCAAAACTGCATAATTCCTTACTATAAAGTAGGCAAAAAAACACGTAAAAGAGTAGGCAAAAATTATCCAGATGACCTACTACTTCTGGCGTGATTCTGAAGTGTGCATATGATGGACACTTTGCTTTCACATGAGGCCACAGGAGAGAATTTATGAATGGCAGTGATGCGATGCAACTGATGCTGATAGGTCATGTGACAATGACAACATGATGAATGCAGTATGTCCAAAGTTACATTCATACTATAAAAATGTACTCTTTTTGTGGGCGCAAAGTAATTACTTATTTAAAAAAGTGCCTACTCAAGATAGTATGCAATTTCAGATGCAGCCCAGATCCATGCACACTCTAATGGCTAATATTGCATACAAACCAATGCACATTGGAGGCAGATTCGATTAGAACTAAATGCCTCTTCATTCAATATGCTTGTAAATGAAATTAAATGAAATGTGGAGGATGTTAGCTGTGATAAGATGATTTACAGGTTTGCTTAAACAATGACAGAACGCACGCAACTAAGCTACAGAGCGGTCCATTAAAGACGCAATTGCGACAAAGTAGTACATCCCAAAGCTTGCTCTTCTGCTACACACACAAAAATATGTACTTTTTCTTCACAAAAAGAGTGCATACTTTTAGGGCATAGTATAAGTAGGCAAATTGGGACACAAAAATATACAACATTACATATGACGTATATATAATTACGTTGTCTATAATTACATTTTGGGTTTCTGCTTGCTATCAGGGGGGCCATGATGCTCTGTAAATCTCCACTGAGGACGCTGTGTGGGTAGCTGGTCACTGGTAAAGTTTTAATAGTGGCTCCATTTCTTTCCTTTAAAGACAAACATATGCTTATCAAGTTGATGCTTATCACTTAAAATGTCAGAAAACATGAAAAAAAAAAATCCTCAACATCATTTCCACCTTGTTATTTAATTGTACACAACAGAAACATGTTAAATCAAAACATTACAAACCATTGCTGTGGGAATGCTGATTACATCATTAGGTTGATCTGCTGAAACAAAGACAAAATTCACTTCTTGAATATTGCAACATGCAGATTTCCTAAATCAATGTGCCTTTCCTATTTCAAGAAAGGTGTTCAAACCACAGAATTAACAGAAACAAAACAATGTTAAGCTGCTTCACTTTGTAACAATGCAAGGCCCCATTAAATGTATAACAAGCTTTATTGATCTAAATCAAGTACATGTGAGTGTATATGAACCTGGTTGAATCTGAATGTGTGGATGTTTGCCAACATTCCAGATTCTGGCTCGACAGCAAAGCCATCTCCGTCTGCAGAGCCAGATGAGAAGAAGAGAGAGTAGACCACCCATTAAGGTCACAATGACCAGTAACACCAGCAACAGCGGGTCAGGTAAATCTAAGAAAAGGGACAATATATCACACAAAATGTAACCTCTGTATTTCTTACTTGAAAGGTCTGCATATATCATTTTTTCTAATTATACATGTTGTGATACCTTGTGTTTCAGCTGTGGTATGTGGACAAAAAGATTTACAGGATTCATTCTTACACTTATACCTGCAACAAATTACATTAAGCAACAGAGCATTTATACTTAACTTGTGCTTTGACCCAAGACACTTTCATGACAAACATATGCAAAACATAAATAACTACAAATGCATTTACTATAAAAAACATTTCCATAATCACAAGTTTTAAAAGAAAAAGATTCATCACATTCTTTGGTGTGCTGGAAACTGAAATAGTGTTTCGTTGCTAATAACGCTGGTGAACATTATTACAAATGCAGGAAATTCTGATGCGGATGCTAAACCTTATGCACAGGAAAACCACAACCCATTAACCTACATGCTAAATACTTGAATAAACAAAAAATCCTTATTCTCCACGAATAGAGTAATCTACCAAAAATCCATTAAGATTCAGAAGATGTACAGAAAAAGTGAATATTAGACCCCATACTTAACACAGCTTTGGCATTGTCCACTTTCCGTAAAATATCCAAGCCCACACACTACTGCTGTGGTTTTAATAGCTGTTTCTTGGTTACAATTCTTTTTACAATTCAAACCTGAGTAACAAATAAAAGGAAAAACATACTATTCAGTTACGGTTTCCTAGCCACAAGTTATTCAGAATATTTAATTTTCAGTTTTTTATTTAGAATACTGTAGAAAGTATCACCTTTGTTCCTTGGCCATAAATTAACTTCCTTTAATGGTACTTACATTCGGTGCAGATTTGGCAACTATTACAGGGTTTACAGTCATCATTACTCTTGTAAAACCCAGGTTTACAATCGCAGACTCTGTTCTGTGTTGGTGTACAGGTGGCATTCTCTACTTCATTAGCTGTAAAACCAGGAGTCTTATATTTAGATAAAAAGTCCACCTTGCTACATTTATATACATTTCAAATGCCTAAATTCCACATGCATTAATTTGATTATTGCAATAAGTGTACTCTGATATTTTACTTACCACTGCTATCACATGCTGTACATTTCAAACAAAATGTCAGATTATTTGGTAAGTCAGTATAAAAACCGCTCGCACACTTCACACAGTCCTGTCGTGATTTGTAATATCCTGCAGGAAATAGCAAAATAATGAGATAAAACAGCAAACATATTCCACAAAGGTCCATCTTTTATGGGTGTTTTTCACTGTGGTATTACTATTATTTTTTATTTTAGTTCATGGGAGGCACGTCTGTTTACCTTCTGAACAACGTCCATCTGTCATGGGTGGAATTTTAGTTTTGCATTGGCATTGGGAGGCTATAAATAGTATAAATATCTGAAATAAAGACAATTAACGGCAATCAAATAAATGTAATTGTCTTCTGAACATAAGAAACACCATCATATTTAAATACTTAAATAAAAAAAACTGAAATCTGGATAGTTGTTATTAAATCAAGAGTTTTCCAATGTTTTAATGTCAAAGACCCCCAAATCATGTTCCCTTATAAATGTTAAATACTTTGTGAGAAATATTTTAAGTGTGATAATATACAGAAAGGACAATGCTATTGTTTCTCCTACAATAAAAGTAGACAGGCAATTGTTGACATACACTAAAAGTACAGAGCTGTCAAATTCATGTTGATAGCAAAGCGCAGATCATTCGAAGAATTTGATGAGAAATGTTTAAGTTTATACTGACTTGTTTTAGTATTTTAGCAAATCTGAGAACTGTTTGAGACAGTATTGAGATGAACTGTGATTAATGTCATAGTTTGCAGTAATTTCATCTCTGTAATAATAAAGTAATATTTTTTAGTTTTTGCTCATTTTCTCTGATAATGTCTACATAACCCTTTGCGGTCCGTTTAAAATCCCCTCACATTTTTTGCAGCACAATCTTAGGAAAGCTCTTGATATAAACACTTGCTCAAGATGGAATATATTTTGAAACATTAATCTATTTAGACTACCATAATGAAACAGGGTATCCCACTTAAACTTACACATCTGAAAAATTGTTCTCCAATATTTTGGAAAATATTTAGCCAATAAACATAAAATATAATATATACAGGAGTCTGTTAGACTGAAGGACAGTCAATGCAAGTTCTTGTCACATTTAATGATTGAAGTGTATAGACATATGCCGTACAAAAATTATATATATATTTTCCATCCTCATATATAACAATAAATTACAGTTACTAGAGAAGCAAGAATACAGAAAGGACCTTTAAAAGTTTTGAAGTTTGATACATTTCTTTCAAAACTTTTTAATATTTATTATTACATCTATATTCTAAAGAACTTTTTTTTCTTTTTTTTAATCATAGCTCCTTGTACCCGACCCTTTTGAATCCATGCTGTTTTGTATTGAGGCCTTAAACCCCAAGGCTTAAAGGCCTTTATTATTTATGGATTTAAGCTTGGCAATGGCTTATTTTATTAAACAAATAAAATAGACCTTTACCAAAGATATGTTATTTAAAAAAATTAAAAATAAAAAAAAAATATATATATATATATATTGCCCACATATAACAGATAGTAATGATCTACCACTACTTAGCCATGACAATTTAGACTACAAGCAAAACTTAATTACACGTGTTAATTACAAGTGTTACTATTGTCGTTGAGGTTAACCAAACGTGTCACAACAATATTTGCCAAATTCAGATGTTATTGTAACAGGATGGTGGTTACTGAAAAGGTATTTCTCAACAATCTATAATCAGAAATGGAAAAATAGCCTATGTATATATAAATAAAAATAACAGTTGAAACTGAGGGATTTCAAATGTTGTAATGATGTACAGACATTTATAATAAGGAAAGATAGCAATTATAGCACAATCTGTCCAAGGAAAGGCAACAACAACAATGCTAGTAAAAATGAACTACTTACCAAATCTAAACACAGTGTTGACACATTCATGATGAGATGTTGTTCAGTTTTAGCTCAAGAGTCATGAATGACGAGCAATAGTATGATTTGAATTCATAGACTTACAAATTGATGAAAACATGAAATACTCCAACTCTGCTTCATGTCAGCATTTGTGGCATCCACCTTCTGCCTCACTCTGACAGAGTATCTGTTTAGACAGGAAGGTGAGTAACCAACCCAGAAAGCTTTAAAGTACTAGATGTGAGAAAGTGTAGATGTGAAACAGGAAAGCACGTCAGACTAATAACCTCAGCATACAGCTGGTTATCAGATCAATTATTAGGTCTTCCATTTGGTTAACTTCTGCTTACATGAATTCTTTCATTTCTTCACCAACCCATAACTAACATCCCATAACCTAATAAAAAATATGACACTATGACTAACCAAATTACATTTTGAAACAGTGACATCAAGTGGAGGGAAAAAAAGTCTTCATTTTTCCTTAGTAAGCTACTTTTAGTTTGAAGCGGTATTTTAATTAAAAATATGCATGGAAAGATATTAGACTACTCCTCCCCTTATTAGTTATTGAACAACACATGCTAGGCACAATATTGCTAGTTATGTTGTCAGTTTCCGTGCCACCAGCAAAAATTGTTTCACACTAAACGACAACAGAACCATTCTCGTGTCAGCAAGCTGTGGTTCATTCCTAAATGAATCAGTGTTTTGAATAAACGATTCAGTGACTCACTCACAAAGACGGTCACTTGTCGCCACCTACTGGGCATAACGATGTAAATTGGGGAAAGAAA
>NW_015555711.1:296464-299067 GCF_001515605.1 Sinocyclocheilus anshuiensis
TTTTTATTAACTTTTTTTATTAAGTTTAATTAACTTAAAGTTCATTTCAGCAAGCTACCACTTTTTAGAATGATAAAGGGACTCCACTAGGAACTTTGATGTATATGAATCAGCTCTGTGGGTTTGAACCTGTGATGTGCAGATTACTAGTCCAGCACTGAACTGCCACCAACACACCAAACCTGTAGGCGACGCGACTTGATGTCAGTGATGATTTCATTTCATGGTCAGTCTGTCTGTTTGTAGGGCTTGTAAAACCTTTAAACTTTTCTAAGCTTTAAAGCATTTTACACAAACCAACATCAAAGTTTTTCTCAACAAACTTTGCTCTTTTTTAGTTTATATATTGTATATTTGTTTGAATGGTAATTTGACCTTTATAACAATAGCATTTATTACACATTCGATTGTTGTGCTTTGCACTCTAGTGAATTTGTTAATGTGGAAATAGTGAAACTGTCATTATTTAGTGGTGATTAAATTACCATATTATTTAAATTTACTATAACAAGCACTGGGTGCATCAAACTAGCTACTATAATATTTAATAAAATTAATATGGCTTAACTTGCTAGAAGCCACCATTTCCATATAGGCTATATTTATATATATATATATATATATATATATATAAAGTGTAATAATATATAAATAACACTGCCTGACAGTCTGGAAATAGGGTAACTTGTAATCTGTAACCTATTACATTTCCAAAGTAACCTTCCCAACACTGTGTATATATATATATATATATATATATATATGTATGGTTTTATAGCGGGAGGAGTAGGTTGTAATAAATCATGGTACTATATTAAATTTTGCATGGGAAAGCCTCAATTATGTGTGTTGTCTCAAATGCCTCTCTTCTGTACTTAATGGAACTGTAAATAGAGTAAATATGGTTACTATATTAAAGTCTCAGAGGTAAAAAGAAAAAAAAAGAAAGGAGACAGAGATGCCCGACCAATTTCTTAAGCCTAAAAGCAATGATCCCGTATCTGTGTGAGACAAGAAGCCTCATATGTGCTCAAATGAGAGATTTTGGTGTACAGCACCCAGAAGTAAACAGACTGACCCGGAAGCTGTGCTGTCTGGAGGCGTATAGAGAGCATCCAGCCTCTTCTCTGCTTTATTAAAGCCTCTCCTGCGAGGAAAAAAAACACTCTGACATCGATATATAAGGTTTGTGCGCTCATGGCGTCTTTTTCCTTTTTCCCACACTGAGCTATCGTGCACATTACTGCATTGTATGTCACATAACTGTTCGACGGGCGCGATTGATCTACCACAGGTTGCACAAAGCGAAATATAACATTAAAAATGGCAATATTTGAATGCATTGTGCATGCATATACTAATGGTTTCAATGTGCATTCGCTATAACGCTGTTATAAAGCGATCGGGGCGGCAGATACTGTAAAATTACACAGCCGTGCGCAGCGTTTCGCCAATTGTAAGACATTTTTGCACGGCATGATTGTCGGAAGTGTCAGGTTTTTTTTCAAGGGGGGCCGGGCAATTCAAAGGTGCTATTCTTCATAAACAAACACACACACACATAACCACAAACATCTCGTTGCTCGATCGGTTTTTCCATGACAAAAATGGAACGAGTCGAGTGTGAATTTTTGGGCTCTGCAGAATATGGCGTCCTTGTGAAAATATAACAGGGTGCCATTTTATTTTCTTTTGTCTGAAATGTTTTTGGTGAAACTGCAGGAATGAATCGGAGGTGATCAGTAGAGATGAGAGATAACAGTGTTGTGCAGCTGCTGTATGGGGAAATCACAAAAGTTTTGTGGCTGTTGTTTTCCTCTAAAGAGGCGTCAGGATTTTTGTACTTTTCTTTAAGAGGCATTTGGGTTTTGTTGAATTTGGTCACTTTTTTATAGTTTTGATTAAGTGCTTTCAGATTTAATGAAATGTCTAAAATACTGATGTTTTGAATACTGACTCACTTCAGTCAGACTTGAGTCACATGGCAAATATTACAATTCTTGACATGAGCTGATGATGACTGAAATAATTTGTAACAAACAAACCAAACATGGTAACCATTAAGGTCAGAAATTATGCTAAATATAAATATAATATGAATGTTGAATGTATAATAAATGTTGTTTTATTTAATTTTATAGATAATTGTTTCAATTGAGAATTTATTTAAATTTCAATTCCTGTGAACAAATATTGCCCCTTAAGAAAAAAAGTTAATTTCTAACATTATTAAGCAAAGTTTTTACCAAAATGTCTTTGTTACTACAGTAATTTTTAACTTGGTAATAACCACACAAAAAAAAAAAAAAAAAAATCATTAATGACAAGAAAGCTTCTCTCATCAAAAATCTATTCAATTTATTGTGGTTTTAGAGTAGTAACAATTCAAGAAATAATGATCGTATTTTGGTAGAAAACATTTGCAGGATAGTAAATCCACTAAATCCAATTAATTAAAGCCGTTCAGACCAAAATAGAACTTATATCTTAATTTCCTTACCCTCATGCTGTTCCAAACCCGTATGACTTATTTTCTTCTGTGGACCACAAAAGGCCAGAGTCACCTTTCTTTATATGGAAATATGAAATTTGGGGGGGGGGGG
>NW_015555711.1:299184-302917 GCF_001515605.1 Sinocyclocheilus anshuiensis
AAGATATGCAAGATTGGAATGGCATGGCGATGATGACATCATAATTTTTATTTTGGGGGAACTACAGGAACTAATTATGATATGTCAGTTAAAATGACTCATCTATTGTGAGAACAACTAAAGAATCAGAATCAGAATCAGAGTGAGCTTTATTGCCAGGTATGTTTACACATACGAGGAATTTGTTTTCGTGACAATGATGGTGAGTGGAGGGAGTGCAGGGAGGTTTCTCCTGAAGTCCACGATCATCTCCACCGTTTTGAGCGTGTTGAGCTCCAGGTTGTTGAGACTGCACCAGACAGCCAGCTCTTTAACCTCCTGACTGTAAACAGACTTGTCACCGTCCTGAATGAGGCCGATGAAAATGAGCACTGATGGTCATGTGGCATATTCCTCTATTACAGTTTCAATAAATTATTATAGACATTGAAAATAAAAAGAAACTAAAGACCTGAGGTTTTAGGTCTGGTTTTATAAAGAGTACTTAATATTATAGATATTACATTACACGGTCTGACTTATTTACATTTTATTAGTAAGAAATTGACTTATTTCATAACTAACTAACTCAATTTGGCTTATGAACACTAAGATTTAGGTGAGAAATATGTTTCTAACTAAATCCTTTTAGGCTTGTGTGTGCTTTTAATCTGCTATATATCATATTATGATTTGACCCTTATTCTGTTTTATTAGAAGGATGGCAGAGTCTCGATTCAATAATCCATATTTCTGGCCACCACCTCCCTCTATGCCTGGTCAAGTGAGTATTGTGTTTTATAAAAAGTTGCCTGACATGCACTAGCGTTCTTCGGTATATTTGTAATAGCTCATTTGACACATGAATAGTTTTCTAGTCACTATTTTTCACTTTAATTCACCAAAAACTAAACAAATGCCATAGTGTTTATTCATTCATGAAAACTTCTTGCAGAAGAGTCATTTGTACATACTGTACCATTGATTACAAAGCGAAACTGTGTGGCATTTAGTGATTGTTTGAACGTAAGAAAGCATGACAGTATGCACGTTTGCTGAAATCTGTACATGCCAATGTGGTTTGCCAGAGCGAGCACCGAAACCTTGATATGAGCCCCCCCACACCCTAAGACTTTCCCCCTTTTTTTGCTCGGTTTGGTTTTGTGTCTCACGTCACATGGTGTCCATGCCCCCTGTTAAACCGAAACCAATGATTTTTACAGCTGGATAACCTGGTTCTCATCGACAAGATCAAAGAGCAACTGATGGCAGAAAAAATTAGACCTCTGCATTTGCCGCCCACCACTGTTGCCTCTCAGCAGACTCTGCTGGTGGCCTCTCCACCTTCAGATGGTGGGCAACATGTGATGTCTATCCCCAAGCTGCAGCAGGTGCCAGGTCTTCAGGCCCACAACTCCTCTCAGCCTGACATCGCCCTGCATGCCCGCCCAGCATCCAGAACCATCGCAGGTACAAGGTTCACAAGTAATGCTTCACCATTATGCACTGTACATTTTGGTATTACATGTAGTAATGTATTATGTGGGTCAACAATGGCTACGTTTACATGCAACCAAATAATTCGTTTGTAATCGGACTGACGGCTCAATCGGACTGAAAAGCCTTCGTGTAAACACCTTAATCGAGCTGATTGAGTTTGATCGGATTGAAGGGGGTGGTTTATTCCTTTTCTAATACGATTGAGAGTGCATGTAAACACTCGATCGGATTGAACCCCGAAACTGAAAGGACTGCGCATGTGCAATAGTGCAGAATAGCGTAATGACGTATGACGCGCAGAACGAGCGGATCTTCCTTTTGAATAAAGTGTTGTATAAATGCGTGTCCTGTCATTATAAAACGCTCCTTTCACTCGGCAACTGTGAAGTGGAGCAGGACAACCTCCCACCAGTCCTTGTTTTGGATTCTCATCCACAGGCAACCCGTTTTGGGTTTGGGGCATTTTTACTGTGTGATAAATATGAGCAGCACGGCACAGCGGTTTATATGTATTATTTATCCATAAATGGATAAATATGAATTCTGCTGTTAAAAACAAATAAAGAAACAGTGTAGGAGAGTGGTTATTATGTGCAAAACAGTGAGAAACTCTATATTTGTGCAGTGTGCGCATGTCAAAAAAAATCTATTCCGATTTGAAGCTTGTGACATATAAACACGCACATCAACCCGATTACTTTCTTTAGCGTTTATGTAAACACTACATTCAGATTCATCAATCAGAATTAATTCATATATATAATTCATAATTCAATAATTATGCATAATTGACATGCAATATCCTTAAATACATGTAATGTGTAACAAGGACACTGTAAAATAAAGCATTACCTACAATTCTCCCAAAATCATAATCATGACAAATGTCTCATTAAAAAAAATTTACAGATGCATCTCAATAAATTAGAATGTCGTGGAAAAGTTCAAAAAAAACCTTAATAATATATTGTGGTGTAATTTTCTATCAATTTATTATTATTATTATTTAGTAATTAATGTATTTAGAGTAAAAAAAACTTACGATTAACTATATTTAACTTCTTCACTACTTGTTAATATTCTATAAAACCATGTGGTGCAACCAATACATTTATGTGCTTCAACCAATATGCAGAACAAAACATCATAGTCATGTGGTGTGACTCCCCAAAAATATTATTATTAAATATGAATTAATAATGTTGTATTTGTAATAATATTGATATTTGTAAATAGGCATATGACGGTATCAATTTTTCATGCTGCGATTAATTGCTAATGCTTTTATCACGGTATACGGTATTATCACAGTATTGACATTTAGTTGCAAAAAAGTGTTATCATAAACTATAACAGGTTTAATAACTTTTTTCTTATAACAAAAAGAACTGAACATGTACATACAATAAGGTAATACACAAAAAAATGATAAAGTAAAAAAAAAATTCATACAGATTAAAGTGCAAAAGAATTATAAAGACCAATAAGTAACACTTTACAATATGATCTCATTAGCTTACCTTAGTTAATGCATTAACAATAATAATGAGCAATAGCTACATTTGCTACAGAAGTTATTAATCTTTGTTAAAAAAAAATACAACTGCTAGTTCATTAAATAACAGTTGCACCTTTTGATTTTAACAACGTGTTATTACATATTGAAATGACCTAAGATTAATGAATGTTTAGAAGAATTTTTCATTGGCAGTTTATGTTAACTAATTAATTAACTAATGTTAATTAATAGAGCCTTAATAGCCTAAAGTGTGACCAAACAATAAAGAATCAAAACATTTTCAAACAATATCTAGGGCAAGTTGTAGTCCAGATTAAAATGTAAAAAAAAAAACTTTTTAAATAAATAGCCTATTAAGTCTAAATATTTAAGTATTTGGTGCTGTAATGAACACCACTGCGAATACAAAAATCTGAATGGCTGTTTAAACCATAGATATGTCATACCTTTTTTGGAAAGTAGTGCAGCTGCTTTGTTTACAGGGTTTCCGGGGTAACGGCTGCATTTCTGCAGTTTAGCGCCATCTGCTGTCAGAGAGTGAAAGTGCGCTTTCATCCAGAGCGTCTCTCACATGTTCCGCCATGTGCTTTTCGTCCGCGCTTATTTACATCAGAGTGCGCACGTGTCTTTCACGCAGCATACAGCAGTGTTGTGCATTTTGACCAGTTGATGGGAAAAGTATTCTTAAAATGCATTCAAAATTCTGAATAATTTGTAATATATAATTATTCACGG
>NW_015555711.1:302998-307027 GCF_001515605.1 Sinocyclocheilus anshuiensis
TATAACAGGTTTAATAACTTTTTTCTTATAACAAAAAGAACTGAACATGTACATACAATAAGGTAATACACAAAAAAATGATAAAGTAAAAAAAAAATTCATACAGATTAAAGTGCAAAAGAATTATAAAGACCAATAAGTAACACTTTACAATATGATCTCATTAGCTTACCTTAGTTAATGCATTAACAATAATAATGAGCAATAGCTACATTTGCTACAGAAGTTATTAATCTTTGTTAAAAAAAAATACAACTGCTAGTTCATTAAATAACAGTTGCACCTTTTGATTTTAACAACGTGTTATTACATATTGAAATGACCTAAGATTAATGAATGTTTAGAAGAATTTTTCATTGGCAGTTTAACTTATGAATTAACTTATGTTAACTAATGGAGCCTTAATGTAAAGTGTCCACTGCGAATACAAAAATCTGAATGGCTGTTTAAACCATAGATATGTCATACCTTTTTTGGAAAGTAGTGCAGCTGCTTTGTTTACAGGGTTTCCGGGGTAACGGCTGCATTTCTGCAGTTTAGCGCCATCTGCTGTCAGAGAGTGAATGTGCGCTTTCATTCAGCGCGTCTCCTTCACTGCTCTGCCATGCGCTTCTCATCCATGCTTGTTTACATGAGAGTGCGCATGCGTTTTTCATGCAGCATACAGCGGTGTTGTGCATTGTGACCAGTTGATGGGAAAATATGTCTATTTATAAAAAATAACTACTTCATATTATTACTTTTTACTTCATATTTTTCTATTCATTCAATTTAAAGGGGTCATATGACTCGATATCATGTTTTCCTTTGTCTTTGGAGTGTTACAAGCGCTTTGTGCATTTATAAGATCCATAAAGTCGCAAAGATTAAAGTCTCAAACCCAAAGAGATATTCTTTCTAAAAGTTAAGACTCTTCCACACCTTCCAAAAATTCCTCATTAAAACACGCCCCCACAAATCTACGTTAGTGTGTGGGAAGATTTGCATAACACCGGCCAAATGTATACGCAAAGAAAGAAGGTGCAACTTTGATTCTCACTGTAGTTTTGTTGCCGCCGCCGCCATGTCGTGGAGACGCTGTGAAAGCATCCATAATAAAAAAGTGCCTCACATGGCTTTGGGGGGTGAACAAAGGCCTCCTGTCGCGAATCGATGCATTTTTGTAAGAAAAATAACCATATTCAAAACGTAATATTCACTTTAATCTAGCTTGCGCCAGCAGTTGTACACGGAAGCAGCTCCGGGAGGATGACATAAGATGTCGGCGTTGCACATGCGCCGGTGAGTCTCGTGAAAACCAACGTTTGTTAACAGGAGCAAAGGAAGCAAAGTTTCCTTTCTTTAGCAAAGGAAAACCAGTCTCCTCTTGGCTTGTATCGAAATCCTCCGACATCCTTCTTTACAAATCCTCGTTTTGTACTTTGTACTAATTCGTGACCACTGTTTTGTTTCGATCTCTCCCCTGCGCTTCCGCGTTCGTCACTTCTGAGCGGCGCATGCGCAACGTCGACCTCATACGTCATCCGCCCGGAGCTGCTTCTGTGTACAACAGATAGCGCAAGCTAGATTAAATTATTACGTTTTAAATATGGTTATTTTTCTTACAAAAACACATCGATTCACTACAGGAGGCCTTTGTTCACCCCCCTCCCGGAGCCGTGTGAGGCACTTTTTATTATGGATGGATGCGCTTTATTTCACTTCTTTTGGACTGATGAACTGCAGCACCTGCTGACTGCCATTAAACAGCTTGGAAGATCAAAGACAATTTTTAATATTACTTCGATTGGATTGATCTGAAAGAAAAAAGTCATATACGCCTAGGATGCCTTGAGGGTGAGTAATTCATGGACTGATTTTAATTTTTGGGTGAACTAACCCTTTAAACCGTGTAAACACATTGCATTACCCCAAATACACAAAATAATGTTCTTTTTAGCAATGTCATATGACTTTTCAAAACCATATGAACCGAACATAAAAACAAAGCATACATTTTCTTACAATTTGGTACATGTATTTTAAAATACATGCTTGCTTTTATTCTTACATCATTTCAGAGCTGAATATAGATGACAAGTCTACAGTGAAGGCAAAGGGGTTATGGGAAGATTGGCATATGCGACAAGCAGTGGACCAAGCCTCTAGAGCGAACCATCGCTCAGGTGGAAGAGGCATGCATGTATAAACAAGAGATATTACATTTCCATGTGCCATAGACAAGTTGTAAAAACATTTTTGATTTTCAAAAACAGGTCTCACGCTGTCATCCCGCACAGAAAGCCACAACACCTCTGAGGCTATAACTCCCACAACCCCGACGTCTAGCAGCCAGAACCGCTTGGGCGGCGCACCTTCCTTAAACACCATTTCCGGCCTGGCCAGCGGTCCTGGCATGGAGCATATGAAAAGTGGAGGTCTGGTGGGGATGCTGGGACCACAGCCCAAAGCTCCACGGGGCCGCAAGAAGATTAAAGCAGAGAACAACACAGGCCCTTTGCTGGTGGTGCCCTACCCGCTTCTGGCCTCGGGCCCTGACCAGGCGGTTACCATCGCCAAAGAAGGAAAAACATACAGGTTTAACACTTTTAGTAGTGATACATATCATGTATGACCTGTATTACATCTTTTAGTACAAAGAGTTTAATTTCAGTAACCAACTATTCCATTTTTGCATTTCATACAGGTGTAAAGTGTGTCCCCTCACTTTCTTAAACAAGTCAGAGATGCAGATTCATTCCAAGTCCCACACGGAGGCCAAACCCCACAAGTGCCCTCACTGTTCAAGGTCATTCGCCAACGCCTCATACCTAGCACAGCACTTACGTATTCACTTAGGCATTAAACCCTACCACTGCTCCTATTGTGAGAACTCCTTTCGCCAGTTATCACACCTCCAGCAGCACACCAGGTCAGCAGAACTCACAGCAAAGCCTTTAGTGCATGCACAACTGAAAACTATACAACCAGTTTAGAGTTCTGTAGAGTGTTAATATGTATGCATTTGTTTTTAAGGATTCATACTGGTGACAGACCATATAAATGTGCCCAACCAGGATGTGAAAAGGCATTCACACAACTCTCAAACCTACAGGTGATGACAACATAAAGATAACAAGGGCAAAAGTAAAATTACATTATACAAATGTAAAGATTAAATACACACATATATTCTAATTTTTTATTTTTTAAGTATTTAAAACTATCTTTATAATTGTTATAAATTATATAATTTTGTTATATAATTGTCTTATAATTGTGATAAATATATGACAGTTCTAAAATGTAAAAATTAAAAAACCTGCGGGCTTTCACATTGAGCAGCATTAACTTCACATCACCAGAGACAACATAATAAAGACAAACCATACAAGTGTCCGAACTGCTACCGTGCATACACAGACTCGGCCTCCTTACAGATCCATCTCTCCGCACACGCTATTAAGAACGCTAAATCGTACTGTTGCAGCATGTGTGGTCGCGCATACACCTCAGTGAGTATCAATCCACCTCAACCTATGGGAAAATATGGGCCTCTTTTGTCATATTATAACACCATTTCTTTTTTTTTTTCAGGAGACCTACCTTATGAAGCACATGTCCAAACACACCGTGGTGGAGCATCTGGTCAGCCACCATTCCCCACAGAGAACAGACTCTCCCAGCATCCCCATACGCATTTCACTTATTTGAGCTTCCTCCCTCATGTTTCTCTTCCATTACAAGGTATTTTGTTCGCTGCAATGGTCTTCCGTTAAAGAGGTCCTATTATGCTCTTTTACAAAGTCTTGATTTTGTTTTGGGGGTGTACTAGAACAGGCTCTCATACTAGGTTGTTCGAAAAACACATTATTTTTCACATATTTTACATTATTATAACACCTCTCTCCCCAGTCTGGCATGAACGGCCTGTATGAAGAGTTCCTGTATCAAATGAAGGCCCGCCTTCTGAAATCGAAATGTGCTGTGATTGGTTAGCTGGGCCAGTGTGTGTTGTGATTGGCACCACTTGGCGCCTGGTCGGGAAAT
>NW_015555711.1:307178-333169 GCF_001515605.1 Sinocyclocheilus anshuiensis
TGCAAGTGGCGATTGCAAGTGACATTGTAATTTAGTTTCTTTTTTCTTGTCTTCACCACCTGGCTATTGTTGTAAAACGTTGAGCGATTCAAACAAAAAGTAATCAATAAATAGAACAAAATAAAAACAAATAAAAGACTGCAAGTGACGTAGCTAGCGGAAGTGCAAGTGTCTGAGAGTGCAAGCCTGAGAATGCACGTCTGAGAGTGCAAGCGCCAAGCTGCAGCCAGACCCTTTTGGGGGAAATATCATGCCCCTTACCATAGCCGCCTGCGAGCTTCAGTGTAAATATTGCGTCAACATCAAATAAATTTCAGCGCGATTTAAACCCGGATGATTGTAACCAATCTAAGTTCGTCTGCCTTGGGAAAGCTAGCGTGTCTCCGACATAGTGATAACACTCATTGCCTTCTCTAGTGCAGCTCAACCAGGTCTCGTCCCATTCGTCGGTATTTGTGATATCACAAATCCACGAAAATATGCGTTGTAGTCCAAACTAGTCATTCGTTGTAGTTTTTGAAAAGTGTTAAATAAAATATCTCATGAAGTGGACTTTGAACTTTGTAACTTTTGAGATCTTTTTTATGCTCAAACAGCAACATTACAGACTAACTAAAGCTGAAAAAGTGAAAAAGCATAATAGGACCCCTTAATAGGATAATAGGACCTCGGAGGACATTTGAGTCTGATATTGTCTTTGCCCCTTTAGCTCTTAAGTGATATTAAGCCTACAGGCCACAGACTCAACTGCTGTCTGAACTGAATGGTTTGATTCAACTCCAGACACCAGTCTAAAGGATTTGAATTGATTATTCCAAAAACAGAGTGTCACAGTTGTGACCATTTTAACATTTTGTTTCAAAGGTGTGTAAGGGAGACTTCCAAAGATACTCTTTAAGCACTTTTCAGCCTCGTGGTTTTGGCTCAATGTCGAATGAATCTTTTCAGAATGGGAGCAGCTTCTCGCTTTGGGCAGCTATGAGAGTTTAAACTTAGTTTTACCAGAATATCGTGTTTTATTTTACTGTGGATGTGACAATTCTTCCACTTTAAGCTTATATTATTCTTTTAGGTCATGGTGAGACATGAAAGTTACGTTTTGAGTTCTGTATGCCGTAACACAGTTGCGGTAAAGTCAGTTTTGTGGATTTTATAAGAACGGTCATTGCCCGAGTATTTTGTACTCTCAAAGGTGAAGGAATTCCAAGAAATCCCCCACTAACATAAAAGAGTGTCAATAAGATATGACACTCTCTAAAATAATGACTTGTGTTACTTGCATCATAGATGTTTTACTTGTTTCAGTTTTTGTGACAAGGCCTTTTTTGTGTGCAATGCAAATTTCATCCCTTCCAATCACAGTATTTTAAGGAAAAAGTGTCCTTTTTGTCATTTTTTTTTAAATAAATGGCATAATTGCATGATAACAATGTCCATTAAATGGATTTTTGTCATGATGTAACAGAACAAGTGTCACACAGGTTCAGTGTTGTTAACTGAATCACACATTTAGGGTGTAGCGTGACCTCTGAACTCCGTTAAGTGTTAATGCCCTCTATTCTTCCCAACATAAGCGATGCAAAAGCACCTTGAGACATTATGTTACACCGATGGAAAGTGTTCATGGGTTTTTTTTTATTATGATGTAATATAAAAGCAGTGGCCTATTTTAAAATGTTTTTATTTGTCAAATTAGAATCTCGTATACCAAAATATCAGTAATCATGTTTTAAGAAAATCAAGTGTAAAAAATCTCATTTTGAATGTAATCGTGTTCATTTCCACCGCTGCGTTTCTGTTAAGTTAATCCAAAACGAATAACTCTGTAAATCTGGTATGTTTAATAGATTTTTTTTTTTAAATACAGTATATATATATATATATTTGCTCTGACAAGCAAACCAGCATACAAGCTGATAAAACATTTTTAACAGTAGTTGGCAGCAGTATAAAATGTTCTTACTGAGTTAAAGCACATGTGGTCTATCAAATCGTTCTAGCCAAATTTGATCATACATGATCATACTTGCCGTATGTGATTTCAACAGGCCACAACACTGCAGCTCTACAACATTCATTTATTTTTGTGGTCATTTATACCAGTCATTTGTTAAGCTTTTTTTTTTTTTTTCATGTATATTTAGGAAACTTTTTTTGTTTATATGTTTGCAAAGGACCAAGCTTTTGCTCTCAAATTTCCCCAAAATATATATAATTGTGATTATATATACAGTTTAGCTGATTTGTTATGCAGTAATGGTTTACTGGGTCAAACAGAATTTCAGATAACAGCAATTTGATGAGGATCTACTTCTTGGTGCTTTCTTCAAAACCTCAGCTCATTGCCGGGAATAGATTATTACATTACAGTATAATCTTGGTTTGTTCAGCCCTCAAATCCACTTTAAATCAGTAAGATGTGTACATTTACTATTAAATATACCCTGTATTCATCATTAATAGTGCAAATTGCAAGATTTAGATATACTTTTGTTTAGTATATTTCAACTTAATATTTGTTTTTCTGTAAGTACTGATCATTGTTTTTATAGGTATCCTTGTCATTTTTATGTGTATGCCTTAATTTTATCATCGCTGAAAGACCGGTTTCTTTCTCCTTCTCCCTTCATGTCAGTGTTTTTCAGTATTTGGTTTTCTTAAGCCTTTTTTCCACATGGAACACAGTACTCATTATTAATGAACTGTTAACATGTATTACGTAAGACATTGTTATGTATGTTCTGAAATAATTCACGTTTTCCTTCGTCTTGCATTGTGGTTCCATATAATGATTTTGTTTAATATGCACAGACAAGACTGATAGGTGAATTAAGAAAATATCAATGTCAAGAACACTTTGTATCTCTATCTTGTTTACTAAATTCAGACTGTTATACCTGAGCCTTTGTATTTAAAAAAAAAAAGCATTGGAGTCAATGTTGATACAATTCTGCAAAGTTACTTTCAAAAGCTGCGTCCCAAATGACGCACTATACATTATGCACTTATACACTATGTACTCAAACATGCAGTGTATGAATTATATAAGGTTATTTTGTCATTCATAATCGGAGTCTGATAACCCCTCCCCCTTCGCTACGCAATTAGGGACTTTAAGCAACAACAGCTGATGGAACAGCAACGGCGATCTGATGTAAACTGTTAACTGCCGTAGCCAAAGAGCGGAAAAACCACTAAGCAACAGCAACAACCTAGAGGACGGTGCAACATTCAATCAATTATCATTAGCGTAATAAAAAATGTCATTTAAACGGGCAAGAGAAAGCTGTTTTTTGCATTAAAGACAACTTATTGTCAGAAGAAGAGTTTTTAGTCTTGTATGATGCCAACAAGTCTAAAAACCTAGATTTACCATGCAAAATATACTCGCCTTTTAATCTGTCACGTAGTAGCGACTACGGCAAATTAGCTGTACTCCCGTAGTAGACCGTTACAATGTACACGTCACGAAGTGGCACCAAGTCGCGCATGCGCAATCGCACTTTCTTTGCCGTTGCCGTTCCATCAGCTGTTGCTTAAAGTCCCTATTACAGCTGCGACAGTTGAGTGCATGAAGTGTCCAACATTCCACACTTCGTTTTTTTGGTTAAGTGCATCATCCGGGTATTTAAAGCGCACTTTTTCTTTTTGGAATTTTCAGTGTGAACGCACTACTCGCACTATTTATACTACAAACCGTCATAGAATAGTGCACAAGTACGCGATTTGGAACGCACCTTAAATTTGCAAGTGACATATTAATTTCCACCACATTTGTTTCAAGGAAGTTCAGCTTGAATCTTGAATGCTTTTGTCTTTAGATATAAGGCCTTACTTTGATGGCAATTGCATATGATGTTTTTAGGGAATCTTTGTGTTAACTGCTTAATTTCAACATTTACTAAACCATTATTAAAATCAAAAGTTGTATCTGATAATACAAATCAGATTGCCCTGAGCTAGCATTAACTAAAAATAAACAGTTGTATTTTTATTAGCTAACAATAACAGATTAATACATACTGACACAAATGTAGTGCCCTTTATTAATGTTATTTAATGCATTAAATAAAGTTTGCTAAGGGGAGTTTAAGTGTTACCCAAAACTCGATATTACATTTTATTTACTGAAAAACTTCATAATTTTAGCTCAGATTGACTGAAGCAATCAAACAGTCATCATGAAAATAAGTTTATTAAGAAAATACATGCTTTGTGTACACTGAGTTTAAATGACATGAGCCCTATGTTAATATTTTGTGAATGTTGCATCCTAATATCGTATAGCAGCAGGACACAATGTACGATGCACTCATAATGTACAGGCACAACTACAGGATCTTGATCCTTTTGCCACAGTTCAAAACAGGCTGCTCGCTGCAGAGCAAATGGGCGGAGCTTGATATCCAGCCCCTCCTCTCTTGAAACAGTGGGCAGAGCTTGACAGTCTAGTCACATCCTATCCCTAAACATAACTAGGACAAGCTCCACCCACTAGGTCCACAGATGTGGAGCTGGATGTCATTTGGCTCTGCACTTGGTTTAAAGTGATACAACAATTCTCCTCTATCAGATGACTTTGCTCCCAAATCACAGGTCATTCAGTCTCTGAGGACTATGTACAAAACTATTATACAAAATATTATACAAATCTATAAAACTCCCATTTCACCCCATTCCATAAGCAGACAACAATAACATAAGGCTGATAATGCTACCAAGTTTTCTTGTCAGTAGCCAAATCTTTTTTTTTTTCAGTGGAACTTAATACCAGCAGATCAACATTTTCCATGATAAATTATGAATCACAACGCATTGCTCACATTAGTACTTAAAGCATATACTACACAGAAGGTCTAAATAAATATTTTGACATTTCATGGTTATGATTTCTGCCCTCTCAATGGAAAAAATATAGTGTAGGTGTGAAATACAGTCACTAAATAATCTCTAAAAATAATTCTGAGCAACGACACAGATGATCAACTTTCTAATGAAAAGATGATATACAGCAAGCTTTTATAGCGTTTGTCTTTACAGTGATCTAAACTCTGTCTTACAAATGTACACTACTATTCAAAAGGTTGGTGAGATATTTTTAATCATTTTTTATGTCTCCCATAGCATTGAGCGATATGCTTCATAGTTATATCGTCCTATCGTCAGCCCATGAGATCGCCGATTTCCTATTTATTTAATTTTTAAATTACTTAGTTTCATAGCCGGAGAGTGAACAAACTCCTAAAAGGCTAAAACAGGGTTCTCACTCTTTTTCGGTGATCATTTTCCAGTACTGCAAAAAGGCCGGTATTGTTACGTTTTTAACATTTCAGTATAGACGTGGTACAGAAGTACTAATAGCCTACTTTTGATAATAATCAAAATCATTAGTAAACAAGTTACTAAATTACTGAAATACTTCTCTTAAAGTTGAACATTGGATAGAAGGTTTGGAAACACATCAGTGTTCAAACTGTCAAAAGTCAATAGAGATGCACCAATCTTGATTTTTCATGGCTGATTCCGATTTTTTACAAGCAAATTCCGATTTGTACATTTTTTTTTAAGCAAGCGATCAGATAGAATGAAAATATGACTACATGAACAAGATGTTTTTTGCTCTATTACAGGGCAAACTTTCTGTAGCCATTTAAAATTAGAGGAAACTACTGCATTTTAATCACGTTCCAATAAGGCTGGACAATAATTCAATTATCAATATATTTCGTGATTTTTTTTCAGTAACAGTGATATGATTTCCGATATTTCAGTGTTTCCCATACATTGATTTATTTGTGGCGTTTGAGTTCTTTGAATAAACATGAGTGCTGCACGTTTCAAAATCAAAACGCGGCGTGGGTGTTTAAAATAAATGTATCTCTGAAGGGAACCGACTGTCTTCAGAAAAGTTTTGATGGCATTTTCATTTGATCTGATAAAGTAGCATTTGTGAGTGGAGCTGCTTTGTGTACAGCTGTTACCGGGGAAACTGATGTTTCTGCCGCTCCAAAAGCGCCTCCTGCTGGCAGATAATGAATTTGGTATTTTCAATAACCCCGTGTCCAGCAGCATGTTTTTGTTGTTGCTCACTCTTTTTTTAGGTTTTCTGTAGCAACTCTGATCACTTTTCATATTCTTTATCCAGGCTGAAGAACTTTTGTTTCAATCTATAAGAATAATCAGAATATTAAGAATAATCAATGTTATACTGTTGTTTAAATATATTAATATTAATAAGGCGAGTCTGAAAGTCTTATGTTTATTTGACAGTGATTTCACATTTCTTGTTTGTATGAAGGCTAAATACAAACAAAAGGTTAACATTAATTTATTTGCACCATTTTTTTCTAAAATATTATATAGTTTTATAAAAGGTTTCATAGATTTGGCAAATTCATTTTTCAGAAGTTTGTATAGACATCTGTTGTGGGCGTTCTTGACAGTAATTCTGAGGCTTTTTAAAATATTGTTCATATCGATATCAGAATTATATTGTATCAACCGAAATTAAGATATATATTGTGATATAAATTTTGGCCATATCGTCCAGCCCTATGGTCCAAAGAAATATTCTACATACATAAGCAGTTTCTGATCTAATTTCAAAATCTGAAGCAAAAACAGAATGGTCTAGCTTTATCTTTGTGAAATTATGCTACATAAAAAAATATCTGCAGGAAACAAAAACAGCACACTGGTTGATTGAGAATGCAAATTTGCTCTCTGACAACAGGTGGTGCTTATGGAACAGCAGTGATACAGCATTTCCCTGGTTACCGCTGTAAACAAAACAGCACTGCGCCTAGAAAAAACTACTTTAGTATGGATAATACAGTGGCAAGATGAAAAGAAAATACCATCTAACACCGTGTCTGTTGCGAGCATGACACGGCGCGACAACTGTCGCGTCCGGTGTAGACACGGTGTAAGCTTTTATGAGTTCCCCTCAGAAATACATTCATATAAACACCCCCAATTCAATTTTATGGATTTTCTTCCAATATTTTGTGCATTGTTAACAGTGAGCTTGCTCTGCCAGTATTTTCTCCTCTTTGCGTTCGTCTTCAGCATCTCTGGCCTTTGTTAATGTCCCGGTTACAGACTTCGTAATATTTCCACACAAATGACATTTTGGAAAATGCTTGCAATACAGTTTGTGTGCAAGTCCAGAACAGTGATCGTTTGAAATAAAACAAAAGAGCTGATTGTTAGCTTGTCGCATGTTTGGAGCAGAAACTGGCCAGTTTTGATTTATGGCAGTTCGAACATTTTCTACCACTAGCATTAGGCTATTTGTTTCGGGCTTGGCTAAAAAAGATTATAATAATAATAATAATTTTCCAGGACAATTACAAGATTTTCCAGGACATTTTCCATATGTTTTCCAGGACTGAAAAATTAGTCATCAATTTTCCAGGTTTTCCAGGATGCGTGGGAACCCTGTAAAACCAGTCTAATGTTAGTGTAATCTATTAACTACATATTATATATTTTTAAGTCAAGTGGCATATGGATGTCATAAAATATGTTTAATATGACTGAATCTGTATTTAACAATCACAATTTAATAAAAACATTGTAAGCTACTAATAATGCTAACATTTCCTCAGTTATTCAAACAGCAGCTACAGAAAATGACCAAAGAACATTTACATGATCAAAAAACATCTTCAATAACTCCCGTTATAATCAGTGAAGCGTCTACACTGTATGATGAATAAATCTCTTATACTTACATTGCATATACTGTACATCTACACTTTGTTTTTATGATGAGCGAATTCGCGAATGAGCAGAATTCAGCCAACGCACGCGCACGCTCACTCAACAACAACACTCAGGTGTTTCAGCGATGACTAATCTGAATGCCTCTGATTGGCCATTGCAGTCATACAATCAACAGAATCATGTGATTGGTTATAACGCGCAATACTGTAAAAATGCAACAAAAAAAAAGATATATGACAGAACAAATAAGCACTAATATTATTTAGATAATAATAATTATAATTGTCTTGATATTGTAAAAGGCATCAGCCACAGGCGATATCTCTATCTTCGATACACGATACTATCGTCTATCGGCACAACCTTAGTCTCATAAGACCAATTTACACTGCACCGAGTACAGTACATCACCTCTCAGATGTTCTTTTGATCAATTTAATGTGTCCTTGTTAAATAAAAGTATTAATTTATTTAAAAAAAAAACTTTGAACAGTAGTGTACATGCTTTTATCTACAAAGAGTGTAGTAATCTGAGCTCCATGTAATATTTAACCAGGCTTTTTCACCCAAAACCAGCATAGAAAATGAGAAAAGGTCTACTGATACATGCAAGTGTTCCGACATGTACATTTACAGTACACCAAATCTCACTAAAACCTACAAACACTTGATTTCAAATACTTACTGTTTATCGAAAGGCAATAGTGCATTTCAGTTGTAAACACCTGCAGATTGTACCATCTGAACATCAAATTAATAGTGCTTTAAGTGCTTCTCCACATTCGTACCATTATGGGGTAAATGTATAAAAAATACATATGGCATCTTATCGATGTGACAAGGCTACTAACCATAGCATTCATTGAAGTGTAATGTTTGTGGATGACATAAAATCTCAGACCTTCTAGATTGACTCTGTCAGTCACAAAGGCAATGCAGCTGAATTCAACCCAGGTGATATGAGCCTGAGCAAAAATTCAGCTCTTCACATTCGCTTTAAAATCAATTAAAGTGTAAGGAAATTAACTGAAGACCAAACATGACTGACTGTCACAGTGCCAATTTGTCTGCGTTTTACCCATTTACAGTTCACTTATTTTTAAGCCTTGCCTGATCCAGTGACTTTTCAGATTGGCAAACCTTGTAGTGGCATTTCACAGTCATTGCAACTCGCTCAGGCCTCATCGCTTGTGGCACTGAGACTCTCTTCCTGCTCTAACCTGCTGTTAGGAGCCACAGGTGAGGTCACATTCAGGTAGCCTATCTCAGTGGACTGTGAAATGGGCACAGATGAGGAGATCTCCAGGCTCTTCACTCCAGACTCACCCACTTTGACTTTGCGAATGGCATCCAATATTCCCCATGAGTCACCGAGCCCAGGCTGGGGACTACAGCAAGATGCAATGTAAGATGTCACCATTTGTTTACGGAGAATGAAAAATGATCCCATAATGTACTGCAGCCTCATCAGAAAAATAAATCCAAAATGGCAGACGAGGCAAGAATATATACTACAGCTAAAACGTTTGGGGTCCGTAAGGTGTTTTGGAAAGAAGTAAAATAGAGTAAAACAGTAATATTCTGTTTAAGTATTAAAATGACAATTTTCTTTTTTAATATATATTTTATAGCCATTATATATTCCTGCAATTGCAAAGCTGAATTTTCAGCAGCCATTACTTTAGTCTTCAGTGTCACATGATTCTTCAGAAATCATTCTAATATATTCATTTCTTATTATTATTATCAATGTCAAAAACAGTTGTGTTGATTATTTTTGTGGAAAATGTGACATTTTCAGGATTCTTTGATGAACAGATGTTTAAAAAAAGCATTTGTTTGAAATAGAAATCTTTTGTAACAATATAAAGTGAAAGTAAATATCTTTACTGTCATTTCTGACCAATTGAATGCATTCATGCTGAATAAAATAATTAATTTCAAAAAACGTTCTTAAAGACCCCAAACTTTGCATAGACTTAAGTAATTACTTAAGTAATAGTGTTTGTTATAGCGTAATTGCTATGCATTATATAACCCCAAATTTTGTGTATTATGTATTTTTGATTGGACTAGATTTTGGAACAGAAATATTGAGTAAGTTGGAAGGCAGAAAAAAATGATATTTCTGAATTATACCTTGGAGTTGATGTCCGCAGCTGGCTATCAGGATGAGCTCCATAAGGAAACATTTTCTTGACCTCCTAAGACAGAAACGCACACAAAATTGTAGCATCGGTGCGATCCAAATCATTTAAAATGTTTATTCAAATACTAATAAAAAGAACAACTGCTAAATAAACACATACCTCAACAGTACACAGCGACTGAAGTTTTCTCAATGCGCGATCTAAAATTCCTATCTGATTGGCCAGTGTTAGAGTTTTTTCTTGCAGCTGTTTATTCTCCATCTCCAGGAATTTAACTCTAGAGAGTACAGGACAAAGAGACATTTAGCATGTTTCTGTGCTTTCCTGATAGATGCAGAAGACGACATAAGATCTTTACCTCTGCTGGATAGTAGTGGCAGTTCTCAGTCCATTATTTCCCATCTCCTCAGCTTCACTTATTCGCTGCAGAAGTTCTCGTCTCTCCAGGAGGAGCTGGTCGTTTTCTTCTGTCACAGTCCTAATCCAGTCCTTCTCCTGCTCATAGTGTAAAACACTCAAGATGAAGTGCAAGTTACGCATATAGTGTTAAAGGTCAGGTATGAAAACGCTCACTTTTTCTGAGAGACTTGTAGCAAGAGCCAGATCATTCTCTAGCTGCTGGATCCTGTGTTCATGTTGGGTGACTGTCTTCATGAAGATCTGTTTAGCTCTGCGCAACTTGGTTTTGTGCTGAGACTGTTTCTCGTTGTATCTCCTGCAGAACATGAGTTTCACCATTTCATATTAACACATTGCATGTAATATCTGTACTTTTAATCTAGTTGTACTTTTAGTCTATTTGTAGTAAGAGTGAAGGTTGGAATACACTACACAACTTTTTAAATCTCAACAGATTTTAAAACACTAGGGACCAGATTTAATAACAGAATGCGTCAGCGCAAAGTCTTTTGGCTTTAAAATATTACTGTCAGGATTTACTAAAGACACGCAGTGAAGAATTAGTGCTGAAAAGGCGTGGACAGTTATTTTTGCGCCTGACCTTATTGAATATGCATTTGTTCAAGCGCGCTCTCTCATCACCGCTGCTGCTGCGTGAATATGAGGCATCACAACACCACGGAAACCGAGGAAAAAACTGGGATTAAAGTCCAAAACCTGACTTGAAATAACCTAACAAATCAATCGTGGCTAAAGCGGTTCCATTAACGACAAATTAAATTCACACAATCTCACTAATTTGTGCACGCTTATTCGTAAGCAGACCTTAATGTCGATCATGGATCAAATGACAAACAGCGAATATATCTGTGCTGTTTAATGCATTTGAGACATTGTGTTTTCCTCAGAGCATAACTGACATGTCACAGGTATATTTTTCATCTGTAAATGTTAGAAAGTCATGCAAAAATATCCATTTTGCTGTCAGGAGTGGGCGAGACTGACGCGAGTGAACGAGCTAAACAGACTGAGCGCAATCGAATAGGAGCGCAATAATTCTGAGTAAAATATACATTTTGCTAAAACATTCCCAGAGAGAAAGGCTGCATGGCTAGAAACTAAAAAAAGAAAAAAAAAAGTCAAATAATAGTATGTGAGACAGTGGTAATATCATTATGTTGCTATTGGTCAGTAGAGGAGCTTAGCTTAGCCTGACAGTTAGCCTGCTTTAGACAAGGTTAGTTTTCCAGCATAAGTTGCCACAGTGACTAAGCTTGATCTAGGCCTATGTTAAATTTGCTTTATGGAACCAAATCATTTGACAATGAGTCAGACTAACTGAAATAAGCCTGGCTTATTCGGTTAACTTGTTTTATGAAACAGGCCTCGAGGCATTAAAAATGATCATATTTTCTCCATTGCATATTGCATCGAATCGCATTGTGTTGAATCGAATCGAATCGAAATCGGATCGCACTGCATCGTAATAGGGGTGAATTGTATCGCATCGGTAGCTGCTTCATATGTATCTTTAATGTATCGTATCGTTGGCTATGCATCGAGATGTGTATCGTATCGGCCTATGTCATGAGATGCACATCCCTAATTTGCAGGAGTTTCCCTTTCAGATGCAAAATTTATGAGAGGAGAGTATTAAAATGAATCATGCAATGTGATTTACTAACGTTTGTTCTTGTCAAATTACTGGTATTTGCGCCATTATTTAACGCCCCAAAAAAGCATATCTTAATTTTGCGCCTGAAATGGCTGCATTTGTTGTTGCTAGGAGGAGGCACCGCAGAAAACAGAGAGCATGTGGTAGAAGTGAGAGGATTTTCCACACTAATTAATTTATTTGGAATGCCAGAAGGACACATTATCCAATTTCGAACATATCCTTACGCTAATTTGCGCTGCACTTGGTATATTGCGTTGGTCATTACAGAAATGAGATGTTGCGTCTGTGTTCTTTAATTTGCGTGTTGTCAGTAAATCACCCGCAGAAAGTTCCATGCCCATCAGCAATGTTTTAGAATTGCGCTCTCACGCTAACTTGCCCTGTTTGGTAAATCTGGCCCTATGTGTCATACACTATAATGTCCACCCATTGAAGAATGATACCGGATGTTAGTGTCAAGCTGCTGAACAACCAGCTTCAGTTCCTCCTGCAGTCTCTCAGACTCATGCTGGGAAGACAGCAGCTGTTCTTCCAGCCTGTGGCAGCTCTTCTGACTGCTTCTCTGCTACAGGACACATTGGTAGTACATTGTCAAGAGCTCCTTTAGAACATCATTTCAGCAGAAGTCAGATTCAGTTTCACCCCACAAACCTCTTCTCTAGCTGTGCTAAGTTCACTCTCCTGCACCTGCAGCCGCGTCTCCAGCTCTTGTGTGCGATGAGACATCTCTGAGTTTTTGCGTGTCAGAGTCGCCTCCTTCACCCGCAATGAGCGCACCTGCTGCTGGAGTTCCTCATCTTTCTGCTCAAGTAGTTTCCTGTCAGGAAACACAGAAGGTCATCTTAATTAATTAATTGATTACTAAAAAGGACGTTTGACTCAGGACTAAGACTAAGACTACATTTAAAAACACCTGCCAAAATGAACACTACTTGTGACACAGTGACCTGTCTGACCTCTGTAGTTGCTCCTCTTGCAGTCGGGCTCGGAGGGCAGACAGGTTATCAGACATGTCTCTGGTGTCTCTCTCCAGTTTGCTGGTCTCTCCCGCTCTGGCCTCCTCCAGACGCAGCTGGTGCAGCGTGTTCTTCAGTTGCTGCTGCAGTTCTACAACCTGCAAAGATGTTAAATTAACATGTTCTTCATAACTGCTATACTACCGAAGTTTTTCAATCTGCTGTAATCACACACCTTCTTGTCAGCAGCGATCACACGTGCTCTCTCTGAATTAAGCTCCTCCATCAAGCTGCTGTTAGTCTGTCGGTTCTGAGCGCTTCTGGCCACCTCCAGCTCCAGATCTCTGACCCTCTGCTGGAGTCTCTCCAGCTCTGCCACATGTCCTGCTGCGCTCCCCTCCAGCTGGGCTACTTTGGCCTGGGCCTGCTTCAGCTCTGCACACAGCTATCAGGAGCAGAAACATAAGGTTTCTGAGCATTAAAATCAACAAAACAACGTTCATACATTTTAAGTGTAACTTTAGTGTCCGAATACTTTTTGGCACCTGGCACAACTTCTTTGCATGTTTTTTTTACCTTGATCTTCTCCTGGTCTAGCAGTGCATTGTGTCTCTTAAGGTCTAGATTTTTCTCTCTCTCATAGCGTAGCTCTCGCTCTGCAGAAGTGAAAAGATGCTGGGTTCTCTGAAGGTCCTGTCTCAGCTGTTTGTTCTCCTCTCCCTTCTGTTGTAGGAGTGAGTCTTGAGCCTGTGGATAACCACATTTTGGTCACGTTATGCATGGCAAAAAGGTAGAACATTAAAAAACAATAGTGTTATAATTAAATTATGCAGGTTCTAAGAATGTTTTGTGCATGAATAAAAGTAAAAATGAATGTGAATATGTTTGTGTGGGTGTATGAGTGACTGGAGAACAGGACTGACCTTAGCCCGGGCCTGAGCTTCACTGATCTGGGCCTGCAGGGCCAGCTGGTGTTGGCCGGCCAGCTGTCTCTCCTCCTCCAGGGTGGAGTGTAGCTTACTCATCTCTGACTTCACACAGGCCAGCTAGAGGAGCAGCACATAATGTTTACACATGATTCCAGCAAATACTACCGTTTAAAAGTTTGGGTCAATAAAAAAATATATATTTTTAAGTTGACTTTTAAAAAGAAGGTAAAAAAATTCATGAAATGTGAAATTTGTTACTGTGTTCTTATAGTTATTATTTTGGAATAAATGTAGACATACTTCAACAAAACTAATTTGATTAGATTCATACTTGGTCTTAATAAATAGAACAATTAATTGTAAATGTAAAAATAGGGATATCATTTTATTTTGATAATTTTCTTTAATAGTGTAGTATTGTTTATTTAAGCTGAAAAAATGGAAACATCAAGTTGGTACATGAATTAACAATGGATTAAAAAAACATTAAAAATGAAATAATGAAAAATAATAATAATATCATTTTAGAACACATATTAGAGAAGAATGATCACCAGCCTAGATCTCCCAAAAAAAAAAAAAAAACCGGGGCCAATCATTCATTGTTGAAGAAACACCTTATAAAGTAGCCTTACCTGACAATGTCCATCATCCTCTGCAGTGGGCTTGCGGTTGGCCATGTGCTCCTGTGATGCTCTGGGCATCTGCTCTCTAGCATACTGGAGCTGCTGTTTGACATGCAGGAGCTCCAGACTGAGTCTCTCCCTCTCACCGTCAGTCTGAAGCCTCTCATGGGCTTTCTCGCTGAGCTCCTTCTGTAGCTGCATCACATGCCTGCGTTTCTCCATCAGCTCATCCCTATCACAGAGGCCCAAAACATCTTACAGCATGCTTTCTACAGAGACCTGGAGCTTATATTGAAGATGGGATAATGTCAGCTATATTGGACAAAAGACATTGCTATACCGAGACGAAAAAGGAGGAAAACAGTGATGTATCTGTGACAGGGTGTCTTACCTTAAAGTGTTGTGCTCCTTCTCCAGTCGAGTCAATTCTGTTCTCAGCTTGTCCACCATAGAATTAAGCTCTGCCACCTGTCCCCTGCTGTCTCTCAGGTCCTCTTCGGCCTGGCTGTTCTCTGTCTGAAGGGTCAGGTTGTCCTGGAGTCGTGTCTGAGCACGCTCCAACTGGGCCACCTGCAGAGTACAAACACAGCCTCAGTGAGTATTTACAAGCTATGGGAATTATATCTGAGCATTCTAACAACAAATGGATTGCATTCTTTGCAATATAACCCTATAATTTAGTGGCCTTCATTTATATTACCTTTTCTTCCAAAATTCCCTTTTCTCCTTTAATCTGTGTGAGGTTCTTGTTAAGTGTCTTTCCTTGTCGACATTCCACCTCTAGTCTCTGGACTGCCACACGTAATTTCTTAAGCTCCTCATGATCTCTTTGCATGACCTGTCCACAAAATAACCATGTGGCATTTATGGTTTCAGATCACTTAACAAATGCATAGTGCTATATGAACGATGAACAAATTTCCAGGACTTCAAACTGTGTATTTTATGATGAGTCATGTGTGGCAATGACATTACCTCTTTTTCCGTCTTGAGAGCAGCCTTGGCTACAGATAGATCCACCTCCAGCTGTTTCCTCCAACCTTTTTCTTCAGCAAGACGTCCCTCGAGGAACTTAAGTCTTTCTTGAATGCTCTCGCTTAGCTTTAGATTAAAAGATAATGAAAATATCATTTATCCTACCCTACCACACAATTAGAGGGTACAGGTCAGGGACTTTTTCAATGTGTCTTAACCTTTACCTCAGAGTCAGTCCCACGAACCTGATCTTCTTCTTTCTTCTCAAGTTTCTTACTATTTCTCTTACTCAGTTCTTCCTCAATGCTTTTAATCTAGAACCAAAATCAGTCAGTCTCTACATTCAGCTGTTTACTTATCAAATTTAGCCCAATGTGGACGGATAAAAACGCACCTTTCTCTGTAACCCCTCTATCTCACACTCATGTCGCTCCCGCTCCTCTTTCGCTGCATTCTGCGCCTCCCCCAGCAGCGCCTCCAGCTCCTCATTCCTCTCCACCAGCTCCTCATGCTCACGCTGCTGCTTCTGCAACCTCCTCTCCAGCTCTCGCAGACGACTGTCCTTATCTTCAGACTCTCTCCGACACCTGCCATCATAAAACTGCCATATCAGCATCTTTAAAGAGTGGAAGCAATGACATGTAGAACTTTTAGTACTATAAAAGAAGACAAAGCGTCACCTTTTATGGAGTATCTCATCCTCTACATCCAGTGATGGATCAGGATTGACATTATTCCCAACACCCTGAGCATTCGGAAGAAAAAAGCATTCGGAAGGCTCTCAAAGGAAACTATTCAAATATTAAATTACCTGTGTCATGTAATATATGCAAACTAGTGCTTTTAAGACTGTAATAGTATGAATATCTACCTGTGTAGAGTGTATTTTATTGTGTTGTAAAGGTACGCTGATCCCTTGATCCAAGTTCAGCTTTGATTGTTCAACCTGTGGCACACCCAACATGGCAAATTATATCTGTTCCGTGTTTGCAAATAAGACTACCTTACAGGTAGTGGCACTAAAACTACAATTCTGAAAACAAGTATTCTTGCCAGTTTAAGAAGAGTCCTCCTCTCTGTGTCCAGGGAACGAACTCTATCCCTCAGCACACGAATCTCACTATCCAGTCTTTCATTGCGTTCCTTGGCCTTCTGCAGCTCCACCATATCTGTCAAACATTGGGATTACAACCAATACACATCATTTGAAATGTTTTTATGGTTCGTTCTGTCTTTATGTACAGCACTGTCATTTTTTATAAATAAACTTGAATATAGTCATAAACCGTGAGCAAATGTGAGAAGTTTTTAAAGAGACACGTGATATCTTGCTGCAGTATCAGACACAATCTCACCACACTGTTTAAGCTTGTCCACTTCCTGTTTCAACTGCTCCACTTCCTCCCCAGTTTTCTGCAGGTCAGGTACTGAAATGAAAATTTTGTTCTGAGTTTACATTACGCGCTAAGGCAAAATAGCAAACAAAATTCTAAAACTAGATTTTTACATTTTCTAAAGATGACTTGAGATGAGTGATGCTTACTCATGTCAATGTGAATGGGGTCTTCTGTATGGCTTTTTTTTTAGTGGAAAATAATAGTCTAGTTCCTTAAAAAAACAATAATTACTAAGGAGGCACAATATATTAGAAACTGTTTTTTTTTGTATAGGCATCAATTAATATTCAATATTTAATTGCTTACTTTCATTACTTCTATTTTTACATTTAGATTACGTTACCGATACTGTAGTCTAATGCTTATTTAAAACGTATTTTAAAATAACTACTCTGTTAAATGTAATCTTTAACAAATCTCAAAATTAAATTTCATTTTTATACTGTACATATTATAATGTTGTGATGCTTACATTCACATGTTGCAACAACAAAAAAATGCTGACAAATTTTTAGGGTTTTTATCTTTTTATTTACACTACCGTTGAAACATTTGGGGTCGGTAAGATTTTGAAAGAAAGAAATTGGCTCTTTTATTTCGAAAGTACACATTACATTGAGCAAAAGTGAGAGTAAAGACATGTGTAATGTTTCAAAATATTTCCATTTCAAATAAATGCTTTTAAACTTTCTATTCATCAAAGAATCCTGAAATTTTAAAAATGTAGTTGCCACAAAAACACTGCTTTCATCATTGATAATAATAAGGGGTTTTTGAGCACCAAATCAGCATATTAAAATGATTTCTGATGGATCATGTGACACTGAAGACTGGAGCAATGGCTGCTGAAAATTCAGCTTTGCAATCACAGGAATAAATTACATTTTAAAGTATATTAAAATAGAAAACCGTAATTTCAAATTGTAATAATATTTCACAATGTTACTATTTTATCTATATTTTAGATTTTTTTTTAAATGCATCCTTAAGAGACTTAAAAAAAAGAAAAAGAAAAACCATTTGTACCCAAAACCCCAAACTTTTGAATGGTACTATATGTATGCTACAATAGTATAGAAGTATACTATAGAATTTTATTATATCAGTCATTTATCAGTTATCTGGCATAACGTGAAAATAATTATAATCAGCTTACTGACATCAGCCAGAATTTTACTACCACAACATCACTAATAATTACCATTAGCGCTATAATCTGAAGCCTGCATTTACTTACCACACAAGTTTTGGACCTTACGAGCGAGATCTAGTTCATCCGTCAGGTGGCGAATCTCTTTATGTGCCATAGCAAGACGACTCGATGCCTCTTCCAGATCCCTCTCCAGCCTCTGGCGCTCTGTGCATTCTCTATTGAGTTCTTCACTGTGGCCCTACAGGGGACAGAGCTTTCAGTGAGACATAAACCTGGTTTCACTGGCTGGTCAAGCAAGGAGCATGTCAGCATCCATGCGTTTTTAACATGCATAAGCCACAGAACACAGGTGAAGCTGAATGTGGATCATGTTCCAGTGTGAACAGAGTTTAATATGCACCTGCTCCCTTATAACCATCAGAAGCAACTGCATCAAGGGGACAACCAGCCTCTGGTTAGTAACCACCCTGAATGAAAGGGGTCCATAGTGCTGTTAGGGTCCAGAGTGAAAATAAGAGGAGTTAATGTGATCATGCTAAGCTCAGCATGTGAGAAGATATCGTTATTCTCTGCTTTGTGTTCAACCAAGGCATGCATTATTTCATGAGGTGACCATGGAGCTGCCCTAATCTGCTTAAGGACAATAATTATCCTGTCTAGGACAATATGGAAAGTTCCATCTCTCTTGATTTACATTTCTGTCATGCCTTTTTTATGACATGTATGGAAACCTACAGGAAGGTTCTGTGCTCTTAGTGTAGCCCTGCGCACACCAAAGAACTTCCTCCAAGGACTTTGAACTGATGATTCCTGTCCATTTAAGCGAGGAACAAAGAATCGGGAGAAATTATGATGCAGAACATATCAAGAGATGGACAATGAAACAATTAAATATAGATAAATGGGATATGACTTCAACACGCTGCTTTTGAAGTTGCTTTCTGCTCATGTGACACTGAGATCTTCTCACCTTATTCATGTTTTCCTTTTGCTGCCTGAGTTCCTCTTCCCATGTGTGACGCATATGATCCAGCTCTTCCTGATTTCCATAAGAGAGGAGATATTAAAATGACCACAAAACTAATGAGCCTCAACTGAGGCATTACTATTAAGAGAAGGCTCCACATTTTAACACGTATATTTCTTATTCAATATTATCATATTAATATGTAAATTTTTTGGATTTGCCATTTCATTCAAGTTATACATTTTATCAGAATGCTGATGTTGCTATAGGCACATTTGGCTGATTTCACAGCTAGCATTTTCTGTATCCTAAATAAACTTTAGATATTATAATGGTCAACCTGTTGACCTACACTTTTATGAAAACTGATATAAAGTTGTATTTCTCATAGTACCTGCAGATGCACCTCTCTGAGGTTGCCAGTGAGGGTCTGGGTGTCCAGTTTTCTTTCCGCAGCCTCCAGTCTCTCCAGGAGAGTGACTCTCTCCACCAGCAGATAGGCCACCTGCTCACTGGCACTGCTCTGACTGATCTCTGCTAGACCCTCCTGCTCCAGCATCTCCACCACCTCCTTACACTGGGAGTCTGTCACATACAAACATGACTAAAGACCACTTACTGGACTATAAGGACATTGTGCAGAATGCTAGGGCTATGCTCTTAATGGAATACTAGTGTACTACATATTGCATACAGTGCAGAATGCATTAAATACCACAAACTATTTTTTAATCACCTCAGAAATATAATTATTTTGCATTTTTTGTCTAATTCTAAGTAAAATATTAATAATAATAATAATAATAATAAATAAATACGATTACATTAAAAAAAAAAGTTAATTGGAAAAAAGTCAAATAAAAACAACTTTAAATATACAATGAAAAACTTAAAAAAATATATAAAAAAATAATGAAAATGAGAAATACTGCTAATAACTGAAATAAATTAAGTTTAAAGGCCTGTTCACACCAAAGATGATAACTATCACAATAACTATAATAATCGTTCTAATTCTAGAGGGAATAGGAAAGTGCATACCATAACTATAATGATAATGAGACAAAGGAACAATGATTTTTTTTTCCAGCTGATGAATGACAAAAAATTTCACAACCAATCAGAATCCACCGATTTTTAAGAGCTTAGGCATTTAAAGCAACAGACAACATTACTGCAGTGTGTAAAATAATCAGAACATTCATGTCTGTTGGTGTATTCACTAACATGCTGTAGCTATTGTTATAGTTATTTTTATAGTTATTGTTCTTGGTGTGAACAGGCCTTGTTGAAGTTGAAGTACTAAAAATAACTAAAACTGAAACAAAAATCAATCAAAAAAGAGAAATATTAAAAAAACTAAAAAAAGAAAATATAAATGGGAAGAAATTAATAAAAATGACACGAGAATTTAAAATTATTGAAACAAACTAAAGTTAAAATTAAAATATAAAAATAAAAGCAAATTCAAAATATTAATAAATACTTTTAATATATTCATAAACAATATAAATACTACTAATATTATGTAAATGATATTAAAATAATACTGGTAAAAACATCTTAACACTTGAATGTCAGATCAAATGAGAGAAGAAAATTGTGGCTGATATTACTTCCAGATCCAGGTCCAGCCAAGCACATTGCATTGTGGGATACAGTATTCTACACAGCACACTCTATAATATACTGTACATTTGACAAATGTAGTAGCTGATCTATGAGTTCTTTGTATACAGAACATTTACATACTGTGTACACTGCAGAATACTGTATGCATACTTATATTTAGTACACAAATATACATAATGCAGAAATAGTATGAGTAACATGCAACCAAACTACTCACTGACCAAACTTAGACCACATTCTATTTTATTTATAAGTATGTAAAAACCAATACGAGTTCAAACTCACCCTGTTGGTGTTTCATTAGGGCGAGCTCAGCACGGAGTTGTTCGCTGTCACGTTCGTACTCCCCTGTGTGAGATTCCCGCTCCTCCAGCATGTTTCGAATATGCTCCACGTAATTTTCCACCTTGAAAAAACCCATCAAACAACCACACAGCACAGCAAAAGCATTAGCTACAGAAGCAGTGTGTTTTGGTCAGGAAACTGTGGTCATGTTACAGTGTTGATGAGGGAGACCATCATTAGCTATTCTTTAGGGTGGGAGGATGCCCGGCCTGCCATCTGCTGGCTCACCTCTCTCATCTCGCTGGCCTGCTGTGTGCGTAAAGTCTGCAGGTCTTCAGTGGCTGCGCTCAGGCTGCCCTCGCTGCGCTGGAGCAAAAGCCACAGGTGCAGCTCACGCTCCTCTGCTGGAGCCTCAGGGGACACACCGTCCCTCTGCAAGCGGAGGGTGAGCTCGTCCAGCTCCTTTTCCTTAGGAGGAAACAAAACAATGAGCCTTTTTTTTTTCTTGATGAGGCCTGGATTACCCGACACCGTCTTCAACACTCTGTCACCAGCACATCTAATTGCTCAGTGTTAAGTACGTCTCAAAAGGTGCCTACTATCTCACTATACTGTCTCATTAAGCAGCGTTTCTTAAATGGGGGGTTGGGATCCACTGGGAGGCCTTTAAACTTCTAAAGGTGCTGCAAAATGTTTTAGAATGAAAATGAATTACATTTTATTCAAATCTGTATTTTGCATGTAGATCAGCAGTTCTCGACAACTGCAAACCTCAGCAAACTTCCAAGTGGGGCCTCAAGATGCTTAAGATGATTTAAAATAAGACAAAACAAGAATTTAAATAAGCTAAAACAACTATAAATCAAGATGAAAACTGACATTGTATTTTTAATTTCAATTATTTTCCTCAACAACTATAAGTATATAACCAGGGTTCCCACAGCCAAGGAAAACCTAGATATATGAGGAAATTTTAAACGGGAGATTTCTAGACTAGGAAAAGATAAAAAAATTCTTAAAATCATAAAGTCATGGAAATTTCTATAATGAATATCTATTTTTAGATTAAGTGCTAAATATTTGTATATTTATATGTTATAAATAATAGAAATAAAAGAAACTTCAATATAATTTGAATATAGTTCTTGTATTGGCAGTGTAATTAAAAAACAAGCAGCTTATTACAGTGTTATTACAGCAGAAGTGCCAGAAATATCTTAGCCTACATGGGTGGCCTTCGAATATTGTCATTGACAAATGGGGGCCTTGGAGTCAAAAAGGTTGAAACTTTCTGTAATATAATTTAAACAGAGATGCAAGAAGACCTTGGGGTTACAAAAGATTGAGAATTACTGTCATAACGTTATTTCATTATATGTATTAATAAAGTACATAGTATTACACCTGTTGAAATTAAAAACAACTGCCCCTATAAGTCTATTTTTTTTTTTTTGTATGTCAACATAACTACCATTAGTCATCAAGCATATTGCATGATCTTCATTAACTAACATTTCATGCGTATGTCATATTTATAAACATAAAAAAGACGACACCATACCTCTCTTTTTTCCATGGCCGTGTACAGCTCAACTGGAGTCCGAGCATCACATGCAAATTAGCCAAGCGTTTTTATGGGAACAAAGTTTAGATTGTGGTTTCCTGCATTTGCCTCCGCCCATGTCAGTCTCTGGACTAATCATCACTTTATTGTAAAAGAAAAGAAAAGTATAAAACATAACTCAACGTGTTCCTGAAGTTTGCATGCCTTTAAGTTTAACACAATACAGCTAAAGTAACAACCTTTGACAACACTGCAACTGTAAAAAAAAATGACTAACGTTACACGTGATCTTCTGCATAATCCATTATCATCCGTTATTAAATGTTTCTCTCACATATTCATAATTTATCTGCGGTCACGGGTGTATTTGACAAGAATAATGTTGCTTCGGGCTCAACAGGCTTTTTTACTGCAACATAAAAAGTTTCCTAACCCAAGCACAGTCCAGTCCGCTAACTTTGGCTAGCGGGCTAGTTCGCAGGTATTAAGCACGAGCTTCTTTTCATATCCTCCAGACGCCTGTTAAAAATAAAACAAATTACGACTGTCGTTGTCCTTCAAGATCGATTTGAAACAGTTAATGATGTCGGTCTGTTTACAAATATTGATGCAACAGTAGAGTGCTCTCCTCTCCTGAGGCCTACCAAGTGTTTTGTTGCAGCTGCTTCGCAGTAGCTTGTACTGAGCGCCTAGGCAACGGGTTAAACCATTACGGACAAACAGGGAGAGAAGGATGCGCTGAGAAGTTGAGGTTTCACGTTAGTCCAGCAGATGGCGGTGTTTGCTCTATAAATCAGTAAGCAACCGAAAAATAAAGTGTAGATCTAGTACTGAATGACTTAACTGTTCGATTAATATTGTTCTATTAAAATAAAGTAAGTCATACATTTTATAGACTATTATTCATAATAATTCACATCGATACGCTACCTGTCAAAGACTGGAAAAATCAAGATGTTTTCCAAGGCTGCATTTATTTAATAAAAAAAAAACAATACTAAAAAGTGTTAATTAATTTTACAATTTAAAAGAAATGTTTTCTATTTTAATATATTTAAAAATGTAATTTATTAATGTGATGACAAAGCTGAATTTTCAGCAGTGTTCAGTGTCACATGCATGATCCTTCAGAAATCTAATATGCTATCATTTTTAATTGTAATTTTCAGAAGCATAAGAGACTTTCTTTCATCTTAATTATTCTCTATATCTATCTATCTATCTATCTATCTATCTATCTATCTATCTATCTATCTATCTATCTATCTATCTCTCTCTCTCTCTCTCTAATCTCAGGTCTGCAATAACCCTTATTTCTTTAATGCAGTATCAGCGTGAATTAAAATAAGAGAACTGGAGTCACATGTATAAAATATTTATTTATTAAAGTAAATTAAAAGTGGGTGGCATGCTGTAAATTATTACCTCTATGTCTAAACTAAAACAAACATTAAAAAGGTTTTTTTACATTTATACACTGGGTAAGTGTTAAATCTAAATATCAATATTTAACACTAGATCAAAAAGATTTAAAGTGAAGGAATTGGGCATTCGTTTATGGCACAGTATTTTGCATGTCATTCCATAACAGAAGCATAAGAGCTTTTATATGATGGAAGTCCTCATATGTGTAAAGCCAGACATAATATACAGTGTGCTTGCACAGTCAGACAAACATTTTATATTATCCACCAGCTGCATTAATTTCCATGTTTAGTTCAGCCCTGTTTTTCCACTCTTAATTAAAATTACATTAAAATTACAAAGTACAGATTTTAATTGAAGAATAAGAAAATGCAGAAAAAATAAAACAAACAACATTTCATTGCAAACAAGTCCTTACATATCTAGGTTTTTTTTATACAACAGGCATGTTTTTCTAAAAGAATGTGCTTTCCTGAGTGCATAAAGTTAATAAAACACATTGTTTAATGTAGTAAAAAAATACCTCATTATCATGGATTTACAATGAAATTGAATAATGTAAATTGAGCAGTTTTTTCAAGCTCATTCACTTTCTCCCAACATCACAGGGCAACATTTTTTCTGTGGTATCTGAAATTTGCCAGATAATCACCGAAGTCTCATAACAACACACTCTCTGCCCTCATTTTCTGGTGATAGTGCAGCTTTTGAGCTCATAGAAGAGAACATACGCCTGATTGGACTGAAGCTTCTCCTCTATTATTTCACCAACACTGTGAAAAAACAGAGCATTAATGTATACACATTTTCCTATTTTTATATACTTTATTACTATAAAATATCCTAACATCATCAAACAAACAAATAATATAATTTGTCTATATTATCTCTAATAGGAGCAAATTACTATTCTTGTATATCGTGTGAGAAAACTGGCCTTTAAATACCATTATTTTATTTAAAAACAAAGGTCAGACAAAAAACTGCACACACCATGAGTCATTATAGTAGCACCAGCACTCCTCCTCTCGACATGCAGCCGTGTAGTGTCCCATATTTACTGTGCCTGAATGATTGCATACTGCATAAAGATCATACAGCACTGGACCTGAAAGCAAACACTCAGTAACATTTCATACACCTCTGCACATAACAATAACCAAAATTTATAATGCGCATGATACTTATTCAGATATTAACATCTCACCACAGTCAACAGGTCCAAATGGCCCTAAATCCAGCCCATTCAGAGGGAAAGAAACTGGCACTGTGCTCTTTGAGATTGAGTACCTTGACATGGCAAATCGATTTAAGTCTGCGATGGGAAGTTAAGTCAATGTACCTTTTGTAAAGCATGTACTTGGTCACAAGACCTTACACTTACTGCTCCACACCACAGATAATCACCATCTGACTAACTGAAAAGGATACGTATTACGAGGATTCTAGGGAACCTTTGGATGGTCAGTCTCTTTGTGCTCTCAGTGCGACGGTTACACCGCTCACACATCTAAGAAACATACACATCCATGGGCATCAGTAGAATTGACCATTTTAAATGCAAGCAAAAACTGGCCATGCTTTTCACTCGCTGGTGAGTTTTCTTGATCAAGTTTTTCCTCTTGTGAAAAGAGGTCTAGACACTCTCTCAGTGTGACGGTTCGTCCAATATCACTCTTCTGCAATACACACAAACAAAAATGATGATGACACATCATCCGCACAATGCCAGAAGGTGAGGACAGGGCCTGGGAGTGTTACCTTTGGGATGGGGAGTGACAGGTCACAAAACACGTCAAAGGTGTTGGAGTAATGGGAGCAGACTGAACAGTGCAAGGAACTGCGCAGCTGACCGGAGAACAAATCTGTGACAGAAGTGAAAAATATTTGAGCACCAGGTGCACCAGGATTTAAAATGGACAGAAGTAAACAAAAAGAAAAAAAAGAATGGGTTTATTTTTTATTGTATTTACTAAATAATCAATAGACTCATTAATCATTAATATACACACTCACATATAAAATGAAATAAAAAAAAATCTATAAAATCCAGAAATGTATTGAAAGTTTAATGGTCAAATGGTTCTGCATACTAAAAAAAAAAAAAAAAACCGAAAGAATGAATAA
>NW_015555711.1:334391-354051 GCF_001515605.1 Sinocyclocheilus anshuiensis
ACTAAAAAAAAAAAAAAAAACCGTAAGCATGAATAAGGTGTTGAATGAATAATGCAAACAAAACAGTTGTGTCATGAAACTCTAGATGCCACAAACTGATAGGTCTTTTACGTGCAAACTAGAATTCATATAATTTACTACATGACAAGAGCTGATTGGCCACTGCTGATTCTGCAGCCAATAAGACTGCTTGCTCAACATTTAAATAGTTTGATTCAGGGTTTGCTGTAAGCTGGTCCTGTAGTGCACTCCACCTCCCCAAGCTCCACATGTCTAGATCTGCTATGGGATTTATATATGCCCATTCATGCAAAATGATTCATTAAATGTATTGGTAAAACTGATTATTATAATATCATTATTTTAACAGTGCTACTGCTTACCAACAATTTTACTGTCATCCCTGTCAAGATGCCTCTGCCACATTGCAAAGGCCTCCTCTGAAATCCTGCAGGAGACAATGAGTGATTTAAAGGCTCTAAATGACTCCAGATAAGTTTGCTCCTTTCAAGATCTGTCTCTTTGCGGAGTACCTGAATCGTGTGTATGTTTGTTCCTTCATTTCCATAACTGCAGGACGTTTGGATGGACGACGGTTAATTTCTGTATGAAGCCTGTCCAGGAGGAACCGCAAGAACTCCTGAGCATCTTGCTGACTGTGTGAGTGAGAAATTAAATGGATAGATTATTTGTCTGCAAAATATTATATGCATAACAACTGAGAAGGATTTCTCTAAACACCAGTACCCTAGCACACATTTTAAATACTGTGTTTTTCAGAGAAATCTGAATAGATATCTGTAATAATTTGTATTGAACAAACCTATAGCCACTGAATTAAGGCACTGACTCTTTAAAGACGTGATAAAACTTCCCAGGATTCACTGTGGTTTCCCCACCATCACATTCCCACAAGCCAGCCAAAACTTTAGAAAATTCTACAATAAAGTCATCAACAAAAATATTTAAGAAAGTAGTAGAGGAATGCCTGATTTTAAAATCATTAAATTGATATATAAAATGTAAAACAAAATAATAATTCAAATAAATCTTTTTAGCATTATTTTTAAGTAACCATGCAGCCCCAAACCCCTCAAATTTTAATTTGCTGTACAACTTCACCCCTTATTAAATAACAGCTGAAGTGTGCTTACCATTCATAAGCACAGGTTCCTGGTTGGAGTGTTTGTCCTGAAGGTAAGTTCTCATCAGACAGTAGTCCCGAAGACTACGAGTGTGAGAGAGACACTGCACGATGGCATTAAGGAAACACTACAAACAAAAGAGAACCTCTGAATATGTATGGGAGAGATTTTTTTCTTGCAAACATAAGCATTAAAACCTGTCTTTGAATTAGAACATACAGTATTTCCAGCGTTACGCAGTCCAACTTGTCCATTTCCCAGTTGCAGCTCTTTCTATAGGATGAAAAGTGACAGCAAATGACTGTCAGTGTGACTTCCTCAATTACATCACAAGCGGCAACAGGTTTGCCATTTACTGTCCCTCCTGCAGTGACTGAGTGTCCATTTATAGGTCTATGATCCAATTATAACAGAGGGAAGACACTATCACGTATGACACTGAGGTTAAGACCAGATATACATAACTCGAGGTGAGCACCTACAGGTGCCAAAACACATGTATTTTATGCTTTTTTATAGTAATTATCAATATGGTTTGCAGATAAGCTAAGCCTGTTGTTTCCAGCATATAAGAGTTAACAGAATAGGCCTATATATAATACATGCCATGTGTCAAACACACTAATATGGTTGGTTTCAAACAGAATGTTTCAATGGCATAACACTGCTTCACCTTATTGTCTGTCACCAGCAGGAGTCCCATGATGGATGTGTATAGTACAGACTGTGAAATGTCCACATTCTCTGGCTGATGGCCATTTTGAGTGCCTAAGGTCCGGCACAGGGCCTGACACGAGTTGTCCATTGCAGTGGATTCAGCTCTTGGCATTACCACATCTGCGTGCCTCGCAACCCTGCCAATGATCCTGTGAATTCATTAAGCAACTATATAGATCGTTCTATTGCTAAAAACTTTGGTTTGTGATTCAGTTGTGCACTGTAGCATGAATATTTATTATGGTAACAATCTTTGACAATATGGTGTAAACTTGACATTTTATGTCAAGTCAATTAATTAAAGGCCATACAGGCTGCTACATTATCTGTTTTAACTGATTTTGACTGACTATTTCCCATGTAAAGTGAATAAAAAGAGAAGTGATAATTCACTTGGCTATAGAGTTTAGTTAGTTTAAAAACATTCAAATGGCAGAGAGAGAGAGAGCATTGAGCGGTGGTTAATTAAAAAAGAAAGAAAAAACAGCAAAACTAAAAAAAATAAACGTGTTGTTTTTGTAAAGGTAGCCTATATTTCCAATAAAATTGCATTCATTACATAAAATGATCGCATAAACATTTGTTTATTCACCCTTCAAAACACAGTATGGTCTCCACTTATTTTCCGACTGATGGTCACTGAGAGCCAGTGTTTCTATCCAAACATCAAGCCCAATTTGAAAGTGTATAAGCGTTACTGTGCTCTCATTACACCTGCTGTTCACCTGTCTGTCCTGTCGCTGTGTTTATAAACGAGCTTTAATCATGGCTAATCTTTCCTCTCTCTCTTTAGGACCTTCTATAATTAGCTGCGTATTCGCCTTTGCTTAAGAACAGCTTTGACAATGAGAGGAGACAGTCTGCACGCTACTCAGTCAGTAAACTACAACTGCAGCACATTATGAATAATTAGCCTACTGAAAATATGCTAGTATTAATCACAGTCTATGGTATCAATGTTAATGGAGAGAAATAGTCTTAACTACTATGCATTAGTAGGCGAAAATGGGGTTAGTTGTCACACTAGGACGTTGTGGAAGTCAAAATCGCTCTATTTTATTTTAAGTAAAAAGTTGACAAGTGTATGTTGTCTCTAGCCGTGGTTTTGCATGCTTATGTATCCATAAAATATACTTTAGCTTAATTCAACTCAATATTGTATTTTTGTTGATCATATTTTCTTGCCAAAAAAAAAATGTTCATACAATAATTGACAGACAACAACATGACTGAGAAATAGCATCAGTAAAAACTAGTAAAAGTGAAAACTAGCACTAATCTAATAAGTGAAATTAATGTTAGGAATATTGCTGCTTTGATAAAAAAAAAACAGGTCCACTTTTATGGAAGTTGTCAGTTTATTGAAAACAAAACGGTAACGATTATGCACTGAAATGAAAAAGGGGAACGAATACCTTTGGCATAGAAGTGGCACAGAATACCTATAAAGCAACTGTATATAGTTGTATGTATTTTTGCGACTTTGGGGCCCCCTATAGTTAAATGAGTCGTAATAACAGTGGATTGCTGTACACGTGTATGCATTGCTGCAGTAAAGCAATCTGCCTTTTTAGCCAAAATTTCGTAACCGCTACACACTTCTACAACAGACATACGAGGGGAGCGTTGGAAAGAAGCCGTTCGCCTTATTATTCACTGTACCATTAGAATGATTTTTGAAACGGACATTTCAAGGTAAAACATAAATACAGTTGATTTATATCAAGAGAAAATTAGCATTTAGTCTATATTCAGGTTATATCAGTGAAAGACTTGCAGAACTGTTAGCCCTGATGCTACCAAAATGCAATGACAAAAATCCTGGACTCATCTAAGATTAGTTACCGTTCAGATTGCACAAATGTTGTTGTTTATTAACTATATGAAATAGAAATGGTGCCAATTTAAAGGAATGAGGAACTGAGAGATGGTTCCAATGGCACATAGCCTAAAACATATATTCAACAAATATCACACAGTATTCTCAATGTAAAAAAACAAACAACAACAAAAACAGGTTAAGCAAGAGGCATAAATCTAATATTAAATATTCTCCTTATGAGACATCTGACACCAACAAACATCCACATGTGAAGTATACAAATATAGCTACATGACATTATTCTCACAGTTTCTAGACAGGGTGTAAGACAGCAACTGTGTGATCTCAGTTGTTCTGAGAAAGTCGGCTGACACAGTTACAATAACAGTGAAATTCTGTGTTTGTGAATGAACTGGAAAGCACCGGTGGCCCTGGTCTATGTGTCTGGCATCTCCACATCAGAGTTAAGGTTGAGTTCAGCTATGTTGTTATAGAGTGCAGGGTCAGGGCTTAAACGCTCGGAGGGTTTGCAGTGGCTGCTTTGAGCCTGTCTGTCCCGTGATTGGACCATTGCTTGGCGCAGACATGAAATCCATTGCTGCTTATTGAAGGAGTCATTAGCCTGCAGGCTGTGGGATTGAGACTTGGAGCGCCCTGTGGCACTCACGCGAAAACAGTTCTTCACTGGGAGGGAATTAGAAATAAAATGTGGAATTAAAATGAAGTGAAAGCAATTAAAACACATCCGATGTTAAATTAAAAGCATATAGAATTACAAAACAGTTAAACATTTAAGCCTCTAATGCATGCATTATAAAAGCAATAGTAAATCAAAATAAACTTCTTAGTATTATTATTATTTTTAAATTATTTTAAAACATTTTAAAATACTGAAAAGTTTAAATATTGAATAATTTAGAAATTAATATTGAAAATTTGAACAATTTATGTATGTTGCCTGTGAAAAGTATTTAACTCAGTGCTTGAAGTGGAAAAAAAGAAGTGATTAGATCAGTAATTACACAAACCTTTTCAATACAAATAACCACAAGTCAAGCTGTGATACCAAACAGGACCACAGAGAGACGTCAAAGACCACTAAAACTCCACTGGATACATTCAGAATCGCTAAACTTCTTACCACCGCATAGCACCTCAGCCAGCCAGTGTCCATTATAAAACATTCTTGCTTTTAATCCAAATACACAATGAAAAGAATAATTTACTGACATCTGGACGTGAGTCACTATTCTCTCCACAATCTCTGATTAAATTGGCCGTGTTTTTCTCTGCATTAGCAGTTTTGTCCAACTGTTTGAATTCGCTTACTGGATCCTTGGACTTTCCAGAAGTTTATCGGTTTCCATTAATAATCGCAAAAACTTGCTTCTTTTCTACTGACACCTGGACGTGAGTCACTATTCTCTCCACAATCTCTGATTAAATTGGCCGTGTTTTTCTCTGCATTAGCAGTTTTGTCCAACTGTTTGAATTCGCTTACTGGATCCTTGGACTTTCCAGAAGTTTATCGGTTTCCATTAATAATCGCAAAAACTTGCTTCTTTTCATTTTTAAGGTATTGTTTTCGTTGTAGTGTACTGATTCAAATTAGTAATTAATTATTATTATACTTCTCCTGACATGCTCTTGCACCTTGCACAATTTGGCTGAAAGGATAACAGTAGCCATAGTGAAACAGGACAGCGCCCAAACATCCTCACATTATATTATTTCTTTGAAAATGTATATGAATTCTCCATCTTTCTAAAGAAGTTGACGCAAACATGGGATTATCAATGTTTTTCTATTGTGTTAGACGTGTATGCCTTTGGACTTAAATGGACTGAGTTGTTTTATGCATTTTTGTGATTACAAATAAATGGAGCAGTCGTGACTGAACAAGTATGTTTTCTCATTATATGTAAAATAGCGCCCTCTAGCGGCGAAAATTACATATTGTGCCTTTAAATGTTCAAATGTTTTTTCGGGTTGGGTATATTCTGATTGGCTGTCAATGTTTTTATTGATCATCATCATCATAATTCCAATGGTATTGTTCATCTGTGTCTGTAGCTGTTATGTGGACATCCCTATGGAAGCCTATTTTTGCAAAGAAAAAAAAGGAAATTGAACTTTTTGTCTTAAAATTCTATATGTTGTAAACACAAAAGAAAGTCAGAATTGTATATAAACTGAATTCCGACTTTTTTCATGTAATTTCATGTAATTCTGAGTTTATTCTGACAATTCTGAGTTTATATCTCGGAATGTGGACATTTCTCTCAGAATTCTGAGTTAATTTCTTGCAATTCTCTGTTTTTTATTGCTCGCTAGAAATAGGCTTCCATACTCTTCCCCTTTCTCATAGAATTTGAACGATAATTGAAACTTCACAGATTTGTTTATCATCCTCAGTGTGAATGGGCCTTTAGAGTTGCATCGATAATAGCAGAGGCAACTGTCACTCACATTTTTGAACATAGACGTGAAAGTGCACGATCCAAACTTAAACTTTTATAATTCATGAACTCGTGACTGAACAAGTATGTTTTCTCATTATATGTAAAATAATTAAATATATTATTTGGATTGAGCATCACTGATGTGCACTTCTGACACAAAGTAATAAATTACTGTCACTGTAACTTTTTTAATCGTAAATCATTGGTAAAATATCGATGCTGAAGACTTTTTAAATATTTATAAGGACGAAACGTCCGCTTCTGTCAAGTTCGATTTGTGATCGTTTTTCCAATTGCAAGAATTGGGCGTACCAGTACTGCTTACCGGTGCGTACCGGCCCACTTCAAGCACTGATTTAATTCAACACTTTTGTCAAACTAAATTGATATGACTGTAACTGTTTTAAAATAATGTTTACTCACTAGTAAATTTAAATCATATTTTTTACTGCAAGAAAAAAGTTGGTTTATTCAAATTGAAATTTCTTCCATTAAAAAAAAAAAAGCATTCTGGTTACCTTAATTTTTCTTATTTTTTTAAGCAATTGATAAATCAAAATGAATTTTTAAATTTTGTTTTATTATTTTAAAAAATATATTAAAATACTGAAAATTTTTTAATATTGAGTATTATATAATAATATAAAAATATAACATACAGTGAAAAGAAATTAAACACTTTGCTACTGTTAAACTAAATAATCGGTTTATTCAATTTCAATGGTAATCATTTTATTGCAATCCTGTATGCGTCATATGCTTTCAACTGAAAAAATAAATAAATAAATAAATCATTATAAGTGTAAGATGCAATGCTGCTACCTTTGTCATTGCCCGTAAAAGCCCCACGAAAGGATCCAGAGCTGCTTGGCTCTCCATCAGGTAGGTCCTCCAGATGGAGGTGAGCAGCTGGGAGGGGCTGACGATACACCTGGAACTGGACTGGTCCTTCCCTATCCTGTGCCACTGGTCGGGTCAAAACCAATACCAGCTCAAAGAGGAACACATGCAGCTTCTAGAGAGGAGAAATTAGAAGGAAAATATCTCTGTGGATTGTTTTTAGTTTAAACACTGGAATGATGAAATGCTATACATTTGTTGAAAAGATAAAATATCAATTTAGATGAAAAACACGCAGTTACCTGTCCTTTAGTACTCTTTAGTTCACCATGGCAGTATAAAAAACGAGATGCCTGGATTTCTGAAACCCTCTGGCTGTCTTCTGAGTAGCACAGCCCCCGTCTGTAAAACTGACACTCAGCCTCTCCAGTTTTAAGGTTGACTTCTGTTATAATCCTTTGGATTAGTTCCATCTGAGGTAACAAGAAATAAAGGGATATACTAGCTGCATTGTTACAACATTAGGTGGCAGGCAGTGTTGCCAAGTCCGCGGGAATTGGACTACTTTAACATTCATTCTGCAGGATGTTTTTCCATGTCCGCGGGTTGAAGCGACCCCAATAGCGTGATATTTAGCCCCTGGAATGCGACTTTTATCAGGGGAACCCCACCAAAAAAAATGTATTTTACCCTCCAGAATGCGATGTTTACTGGGGGATCCCCCCTGAAAGCGATTGGGGTAATTTTGAGTAGCAACTGGGCGGATTTTGCTGTCAAAACCTGGCAACCCTGGTGGCAGGTCTTGAAAAGTGAATCACTGAATCACTCAACCAATTGTTTATAGGCAACAATAAAGGTAGCTGCATTGCATCTTAGCATCCTAGCATACTACCCTTACTATTTCTCCAATATATGGCACAAATATGGCTTCATGTCTGAATAATTTCATCAATCACTCAACCATTTTGTTCAAAACGTTAACTGAGTACCAAATGATGCACTATACAATATGCACTTATACACTATGTACTTGCACACCATGTACTCAACCATGCAGTGTATGAATTATATAAGGTTATTTTGTCATTCATAATTGGAGTCTGATAGCCCCTCCCCCTTCGCAAAGTAATTAAAGTTGTGACAGTTGAATGCATGAAGTGTCCAAGATTCCACACTTAGTTTTTTCGGTTATTTAAGTGCATCATCCGGGTATTTAAAGTGCACTTTTTCTTTTTGGAATGTTCAATTCCCGACATTAAACAAATAGCCATTTACATGCTTAGGACGTTTGCGTTGTGAAGAATGTACAGTGAGACTTCAGATATAAAAACGCTGACTTGTTAGGCGATGTTTTCTCATTTAAATCCTACAACTTCCTATTAATTCAATAGATTATTATATTATAGTAAAATAGTGAAGTAAACTTAGCAGAGGGGACGGGTGACAGTTAAAGGGTTAAGAAAAATGGACTACAACAATGTTTTGTTATTATCTTTACATGTTGGTAGGCTGTCAAACATAAGACTGACCCAGTCCATCATGGTCGGGCCGACTTCTTGCACAGTCTTCTCTGCTCCACGAAGACCTTCAAGACGAGCTAAAAGATCTAAATGCACAGGTAAATAATTGTGAATACACAATCATATCTCAAAGAAACAACTACAAAGAGTTCACTAACATTTACCTTCATGAAGGGGTATTAAAGAATCAAGGGTTCCAAATATCTGTCCCAGCTCACTTTCTGTCATGATGTCTAATTTCAGCATTGGTTCATAATACACCTGTCAGGAGAGTTGAAATTAAATTCACTCCATAAAGACAGTAGAAACAAAGCTGCTGAATTCTGCACAAACCTTTTTCACTAGACTTAGATCCTCAATGAGCTGTTTCTCACCCTGGGTTAACTCATAGATCACCTGCAGGTGAAGAAAATAAAAAGGTAGATAATACATAAATGAAGGGTAAGACTGCACAGGTAGTGCTAACCTCATGAGGCCTTACATAAGTTGAAGATACCACAAATTCGCACACTTTTGTAACTGCTACCAGTCAGTTTTGGCAGAGCCTTTCAGAGGAAATTCTGACACTGAAATAGAGAACATGGCTTTGTATACCAGCTCACTTCCTGTTTCACAACTAAGGTAGTGAAGACAGAGTTGGGCCACTGAAAGCTCTTTAAAAATGTATTAAGGTACACGAGCCAAAACTACCAGCCTGGTGTAACTTGTTAATAAAGAATTGAATGACATCATGCAAAAAATAAACTTGAAAGAGTACGAAGCATGTCTCTGTGTTGTGGTGTTAATTCAAGCAGCTTTTCACACCTCTTGTCTCTTGATCTCTTTGGTACTGAGCTCGTGGCTCAGACTGTCAACTGTATCACTCCACAGCTGACTGTTCCGCCGGCGTGGAAATGAAGAGGCCTTCTGACGTGTTCTTATTGGCATTGGGGGCAACGGCCGAGCCTCTGTCCGGAAACTGATAGAACGCTGAGGGAAATAAATAAACATACATTCATATTAGTATATATGTATACATATTTGAGATGGATGAGAAAAGCCGAGTGAGTGCATGAAGAGGTTTATTGTACCTGTATGGACTGGCCCAAGCGTTTCAGTGCTGGGGTCTTCATCGGTGTTATGATACCAGTGACTGAAGCACTTTTATATACTGGTTTGACTCTTTTGTTACATGGACCCTAATATGAGGCCAACAGCAGAGAATAAGGGTCAAGGTTAAAATGTACTTGTATCGTTATGTTTTAATGTATCGTGGGCCATTAAATATCTAGCATGCAACACCAAGGCACTGAGAAAGTTAAATTGAAATTTGAGCTTTATCAGACTTGATCATGATGTTTTGACTACTCTAAAGGTTTATAGACCGTTGCTGTGTTGAGCAGAAATGTACTAGAACAAGGATGCATATTAATTTCTGTACCTCCGAATCTTGTATGTGGTCACTGATGGGAAAGTCATCGTCTTCCTGAAAGAGACGTGTAGTGTAGCACAGATGTCAGCACAAGCATATAACCACAAGCAGATGAAAGCCTTGGGACGTACCTAATGATTAATTCAGGAAGAAGTAACTTGGATCCATATCCAGTGTTAGTATGCTATATGTGAAAGCATCTAAACTCACCGCCTGTGGCAGCGCTTCCTCGTCCGGATGCTCAGGTGGAGTGCTCTTCTGAATCTCCTTTAACAGCAGAGGATATTTCACCAGCCTGCTGCGAGGCAAGTCTAGAAAGTTCCACAGGTCTAGCTTTCTGCTGAAGGATGACTCCTGGCACAGCCGCAGGAAATGCTCGACCCGTCTGTCCTGCTTCTTTTGATCGAGCAGAGCTTTTGCCCCAACCTGGTTACAGCAGTATGTGATATACGCCTCCAGACATGGGAACTATGAAAAGACAGCAAAGAGCTTATAACCCACTCAAATATTTTATTGAAGTTCGGTGGGTGAAATTTAAGGCCCGTTCACACCAAGAACAATATCTTATTTATTTACTACTATAAATAAAACTTCAGTTATATATGTATTATATAGTCATAAATGTATTATAAGCGTGAGCTGCTTTTTTGAAGGCACAATATGCTGCTTTAAAGGCACAATATGTACGATTTTTTTATTAAAATATCCAAAAACCACTAGAACAGTGGACCGTGTCCATAGTGTAATTGTGTCGCCTGCCAATGACGTCATAACCCGGCGTCATCAAACTAGCCTTTGCCTCTTTGTTTATTTTGAATACGCGCCCTCTAGCGGCGAAAATTACATATTGTGCCTTTAAAGGGGAACTACATTGCATTATGTTTAAAGGGGGGGTACAATGCTGTTTCATGCATTCAGAGTTGTTTATACTGTTAAAGAGTTAGATTCTCATGCTGAGCATGGACAAAGTTTCAAAAAACTATTTGGACGTATGACAGAGTATTTCTGTGCCAAAAATCTTACTTCCGGGTTCGTACAAATTTCAGAGAGTTTTTTTTCAATCGTGGCTCTTCGTGACGTAGACGAGGGTGGAACTCCTTATATGGGCATTTCTCCCGGAAGTGCGCGCCTGCGCACACATCGACCAGAGCGAGAGCGAGGTCGCACCCATCAACGCGCTTCATCCGGCAGCAGCAGCACTGCACGGGACTCGGTCAGGAAGAATGTCTCTAAAGAAGTGTGTTTTTGGTTGTAAGGGGAAGATAACTTTGTTCAGCTTCCTAAAGACCCCAACGCTTTGTAAACATTGGATACAGTTTGTTTTTCCAGCACAAGCATATAACCACAAGCAGATGAAAGCAGTAAACCTATACACTCGGAGTTTATTCCACCAAATATCAGTAAACAACAATAACACAGAACACAAAAACTTTCACGCACAAATCAGTGAGTGTGTGTTTTTTCAACTACAGCCTCTTTTTTTCTTTTTGCTATGTTACGGTTATAATGAATTTGGAAGCATTTTCCAGCATTCATCATTTTTTTTTTTTTTTACTCAGTTTAACCCTTACCATATACCAAGACTTCATTACTAAAATAAGTCATAAAAAAAAAAATCAATCGTAAAATTTGTTTTAAAAACTATGATCATCTAAAAAGGTATAATCATAAATCTGTCTAAGTTATTTTATATCAAAATCTGACAAGCTATGATGTAATTTCCACAGCAACATTTTTTTTTATTTAAAGAAGTTTGATCAGCTTTTGTAATTTGTTAACAAGGAAATTACTTTTTTTTTTTTTTTTTTGCATAATTTCTAATCAAGCTGCAATTTTGTCAAAGTATTCAAAACGTGTGAATGGCAATGTATTTAGGGTACAATAAATTCTAACTATAAACTTAGCCTTAGCAAAACTAGGCCATTTCCACAACGTCATTTCCACCACAGAATATGAGCAGACCTAATTTGGAAAACATATGGTTCTAGTCCTAGATTCTAATTGGTTTTTACAGTATTGAAGCCGTGTTGTATCAACAGCTTTCACCTGTTCATTATTTCAGGTGTTTTATTAGCGTGAGAGTTTCTTTTTCTAAAAGTCCACAGGGTCAAAAGTGCCAGTATTTGAAGAAACAGCGACAACGGCAAGTGAGACTGAACCGCTATCATTCAGAGTGTGTGCATGTAGCGGATTCAGACAGGAAACTGAGTTGTAAAGCTTTTTTCTTGTCAGCTTTTTCCTCACAGCTGAGCACAAGTTGCTTCATTCTTTTACTGTAAACTTCCTTCAATTCTTTTGAAAGATGAGTGCTCTTTTCTAGATGTCGTGTGTAAGAGACCAGGAAAACCATGGATTGTTATGGAGTCACATGGTCTCAACAAGTTTCCGGTGTAGAGCACAAACAGGTAGACCACCTTCACCATGTCAGACCCTTCAACCCACGTACATTAATCTTAATACATAATCAATTATTAAGTTGAAACATATAGGCAAGAACTTTACCCGCTGATTATCTTTAGATCATCTAAAGACAGACTAACAGGAAATATCGTGGCTGTTTTTGTAACAGATGCTCAAACAATCACATTCAAACATCTAGTACTCTAGAAGACTTATCAGAATGATTTACAGCATACTTAGATCAGGCATGTTGCATCTTATATCATAGATAACAACTTACACAGTCCTCCAAGATTCGGGCTGAATGCTCAGCATCACTACTTGGGTCTTGTTTTCTTTTCTTCTGCTCAGAAACCAACAGATAATACATTGGTGTTCCTCAAAGGAGCAAGACCTACAGTTTAAGGTCTGTCCATCAAAATATGCATAAGATCTACGACCAAAACGAAACTTACCCCAGTGATATCTGACAGGTTGGCGCATGTGAGGAGCCTGTCTCTAGATACAGGAGACCTGAATAAGAATCAAATAAAGTGGAAATATGACACTGAAAAAAAACATGAATGTATTATCTTAGGTGTATAATCCAAATGATCATCTGTTAGTTCATTAGTGAACAGCTATTAGACTTTAGTGAGTTTATAGGCCACAACAGCTGATCAGAATGACAGTTAAACACCAAAATGTCATTTAGTTTGAGCGGCTATTGATCATTTGTGAAAAAGTCATACCAGGAAGGTGATGTATCAACCTCCGTCTCTTCAAGTTCCATCTTTTCCTCTCTCATAGCATCTCCAAATGTGTTTATGAAAAGAAACAGCAGTAACTATAAGAGTATTACATTAAAAATCAGACCATAAATCTTAGAAGCACCTGTTCCTACTTTTCAAAGAAAATACAAAAAAGATAATGTGCACTCTCTCTCAGCCCTCCTCTCTTCCTCTTACACTTGCATGACTGAAACCACATCCTGTGTCAGAAAAAAACATGTACTTCCTGTTGTCAGGCAGAACGAAGGCAAATCAGCCTCTCTTAACGTCTTGACAGATCTTTGAGTTGCTGTGTAATTACGCCAGCCACATATAACTGAAGAGGACGGAAGTTAAAGCAAATCTTCTGACCCATTTCTGAAAATAATACAGTGGTGTCTACGGCTCAGTTGATTAGGTCATGACTGACTCAGTATGACACAGAAATTATGCAAACTTTGGCTTTTCTTGAAACATGTCAGGAAGAAAACATACAAAGCTATGGCCTAAAACAAAAAAGGGCCATAGCTTTTTTTTATTTTTTCATAAAATGTCTGGGAAATAAGGTGCTTTAACTTCAGAAAGTGGTGATGGTCAATCTCGGGAGGTTAAATATGCTATTGGGTTTCCATTGCTATGTATTTACAAGTTTTGCTAAGTTTAAGACATCTAAATAACGTAAATGTAGCCTAAAAAGAGCAGTCACTCAATAATCATTTTGGGACCAATGTTAGTGTGTTAATGTTTAACTTGTATTTCCCTAAAAGAAAAGTACTTTTTTTCAGATAGTAACAGGGTTTAATGGTTGAGCTTGGCAATGCAGTCAGCAAAGTGGATAACTTTCTGGATATGTTGCACATTTACTGTATTTAAAACGCTACTTTAGATGCTAGGTAATCAAAATCAAATGCTTTTAAAAGGGTTAGGTTTAAAATTGTACTTATTCTTGAAAAGAGACATAACCACATGAAGTGCACCCACAAGCACTTGAAAGATAACAACCTGCAGAATGATTCTGTAATGTGATGAGCAAACTTGTAAATTTAATACAGCACCACAAACACGGTTCCAAATGTGAAGCACATAGTGGCAGCATCACACTCTCAGCTTTGCAGCAGGGATAAATTCAGTAGAAAAGGGGGCAAAGTACAATTTAGACAGAAATACAATGAGACAATGTGCTATAATTTAAAGGCCAGTAGGAGTTGGATCATTTAATTTACAGTAAAACTGTGACTCAGAGCACTGTGTAACATCCAAACTGGAATGAATTTAAATCAAAAAGGTTCATGTCAAGAAGTGGCCCAATTAAAGTGGAGTGACTCAACAGCGCATGAAAACGCAATTTTCTCCACAACTGGATAAACTCCTATTATCTAGATTCAAAGCCTTGATCCTAATAAAATTGACCTAGACTACTTATTTCTGCTATTTATTATTGACGTAAAATATTGAAGATTATAACGTTTATATCCATGAACAGCAAATATATTTAAATTGTGACTTTTCTTTCTATAAACAATGAAACACTCCAAGTTGAAAGTGTATTGTGCATCTTACCAACTGAAATATTCCTGATAGCCAGTTTGATTAATTGCAGATTCTTTTATTAACTTTATAGATACATTTTAAAAACAACAGTAGCAAAGAAAAGACAATAAAGCAAGAAAATGTTTTCAACTTTATTCACTAACACACTAAGTGCTCCCATTACAGAGTAAAATCACTTTTTTACTGTAACGTTTTTTTTTTTTTTTGGAGTTTAACAAAGTAGAAAGAATACCGAATTTATGTTCTACAAGGTGTACACCAGAAAAAAACAAAATAAAATAAAAAATGGGGGAGAAAAAAAGGTTATGTGCAAGTTCCTCAACCCAACCCATACAGAAGCCAGAGAGGCAAAGGGATGTTCCCACTGGGCCTATGGGAGAGCAGGAGTTCAGTAAGTGGACCAACTCGCTCCGAGACCTTGGCCAAAAAGAGCGCTTTAAGTTACATTTAAAGGTGACATCAAGCCAAGGCAGTGAATTGAAACAATTAAGCGAACATAACTGATTCTTCTCCTTTGTACTCCATGTTTTGGCATTAGTCAATATTTTACTTCAGAATACAAAGCAAGATGGTGCTGCCCACAAAAGTATCATGAGGACAGGAACAGAGACTGGTGTGAAGATGATTCGGAGGGAGGGAGTGACGAGTTGTGTACAGATAAATTCATACACTGAAGCTGTGCATTACAACAACCAGTTCAAATAAGCTACAGCCAAAGATTCATATGCTCCCCATAATCCTAAACATAACCAGCCTGATTGATTCATACCCTAGAGAGCTCGACCAATAGGGCAAGAGGGGTGTTTGAGATATAATACTTATAGAATTCAGTTACTGATTAAAAAAAAAAAAACTGATTGGTTTCTCTTTGGGCTCTCCAAGCATACTGATACTCCCCCATCCCCAGTGGGCCACCCCTTTCCCGCCACTGACCAGTCCCCTTCCCTACCCCAAAAACCCTCTCAGCGGATGGTGTATCTGACATAGGGGACCTCTACATCCTCTTCTGTCTCGTCATTGCAACAGAGCTCAAAAACTAGTGCTTTAACATGCTTCCCCAGTTTCTTCTTGGACACTTTAGTCACGATCTCAGTCATCCTATGAAACCAAAAACAGAGACAAACATTTCATTTTCTTCAATCTCATATGCCTCACTGCCACCTGTATGATTAGAATTTAGTAAATCTTTGAAGATAGGAAAAAGCAACTCACGGCAGGTCCAGCCGCTCTTTAAGCTTGGCCGCAGGCATGAAGAAAGAGTAGAGCATGGAAACTCCCTGAGAGAGCATAGTGATCTCCAGTTTGTGTTCATTCTGAGGGAGCAACAGAGTGAAAAGGCATTAATTTGTTTGCTTTTACAAGGGATGGACACAAATAGGGCATGGCAAAAAAGCAAATAATATTACTACTTTTTCCCCCATTACATTGAATATTGATATTTATTATATTCAATTCATAAAATTAAATGAAGGAAATGCATTAAATACAGTCATGTGAAAAAGTTAGAGGACACCCTATTGAATTCCATGCTTTTCTGTATCGGGACATAATAAAAAAAATCATCTGGTCCTTGGCAGGCCTTAAAATTTGGAAAATAAAACCTCAGATGAACAACAAAACATGACGTATCACACCTTGTCATAATTTAACAAAAATAAAGCCAAGAGGCAAAAGCCATGTGTGACAAAGTTAGGACACCCTATGATTCAATTGCCTGTAGATCCACTTTTAGCAGAAACTACTTGAAGTAATCATTTACTGTATGACTTTATCAGTCTCTCACATCGTTCTGGAGGAATTCTGGCCCACTCTTCTTTACAACATTGATCCAGTTTATTGAGGTTTGTGGGCATTTGTTAATGCACAGCTCTCGCCACAGCATTTCAGTCAGGATGAGGTCTGGACTTTGACAGGGCTGTTGCAACCCCTTGATTCTTTTCTTTTCAGCCATTCTGTTGTAGATTTGCTGGGGTGCTTGGGATTACGGTCCTGTTGCATCACCCAATTTTGGCCCAACTTTAGCTGTCGGATGTATGTCCTCACATTTGACTCAAGAATACTTTGATATACAGAGGAGTTCATGGTAGACTCAATGACTGTGAGGTGCCCAGGTCCTGTGGCTGCAAAACAAGCCCAAAATCATCAGCCCTCCACCAGGATGCTTGACTTTTGGTATGAGGTGTTTGTGCTGATATGCTTTTTAGGTTTTCACAAAATATGGTACTGTGCATTATGGCCACACATCTCCACTTTGGTCTCGTCTGTTCAAAGGACATTGTTCTAGAAGTTTTAGGATTTATACAGATGCAACTCTGCAAACCTAAACCGTGCTGCCATGTTTTTTTTTTAGAGAGAAGAGCAAACTTTACAAACATGTCATTACTTGTCCCATATTTTTCTAATTGTACTGTCATGAACTATCATTTAACATGTTAAATGAGGCCTGTAGAGTCTGTGGTGGAGTTCTTGGGTTGTCTGCCATTTCTCTGAATGTTACAGTCTGATCTTGGGGTGAATTTGCTGGGACGTCCACTCCTGGTAGGATTGGTGTCTGTTTTGAACGTCTTCTACTTGTGAATAATCTTCCTCACTGTAAAATGATGGACTTCACATTGTTTGGAAATGGCCGTGTTACCCTCCCAAGATTGATGACAGCAACAATTGCTTCACTAAGATCATTGCTGATGTCTTTCCTCTTTGGCATCGTGTTAACACACACCTGAAGGCTCCAGACCAGCAAACCGCCAAAACTTCTGCTTTTATGGAGGTGCTCACACTTGCTGATGATCAGTTAATCAAAGGTATTTGATTAGCAGTGCCTGACTGCTACTTACCCTCTTAATTCCTGTTAACACCAAGGGTGTCCTAACTTTGTCACACATGGCTTTTCCATTTTGGCTTTATTTTTGTTAAATAAACAATGACACAAATAATGCAATGTGTCATGTTTTGTTGTTCATCTGAGGTTTTATTTTTCAAATTTTAAGACCTGCCAAGGACAAGATAATGTTTTATGTCCCGACACAGAAAACCATGGAATTCAATAGGGTGTCCTAACTTTTTCACACGACCATGTTTGTTAGACCTCAAAATGAATTGAATATAATTTCATTGTTTACAAGTAAACTCCAGAGTACGATAACATGAAATCAATAGTATTTTTTTTCTATAGTTTTCCATTGTTTTTTTCCCCTAAATTCCGTTTTGATTACAAATGTATCAAATTGTCTAATTAAATTAATTCTACACATTTAACAATTAAATGGTTTAAAATAAAAATCTAATAAAAAAACTAGACAAATAAACATTCCTTTTATTTATATTTTTTAAACAAAGTGCTGTAAAACAGACCTTTTATAATGTATAAATTAGAACATGGGTTAAAAAACACATCTTGATAGTATGACATTTCTCAATACATTATATAATTTTATTATGATGACTTAGAAGTAAAAGAAGTCTTTACTCTACAATAGCAATATACTTCTGTCATAACTTCAAGTTAAACCAAACAATTATTTTGATTAATTTGTTGTGAAGAGCTTTGAGTACCGTAAATAAAGAAAATTACTACGATGTAATATTACGTATTAAATTATTACGATGTTGATCAATCTTTTCCAATAAATGTCATTTCATCACCCAGCTGTAGGCAGGAGTTTTCTAAAGTAACATGGATTATTTTAGACAATTACATGACTTCAAGGAATAGCTCACCCAAAAATGAAAATTCTGTCATAAATTGCTCACCCTCATGTCGTTCCAAACTCGTAAGACTTACTTTCATCTTCAGAACACAAATTAAGATATTTTTGTTTTCTTTGCACACAAAAAGTATTCTTGTAACTTCATAAAATTAAAGTGAAAACCTTGATGTCACATGATCTATTTTAACAATGTCCTTACTACCTTTCTGGGCCGTGATCGTGGTAGTTACATTGCTCTCTATGTAGGGCCAGAAAGCTCTCCGATTTCATCAAAAATATCTTTATGTGTGTTCCGAAGATGAACGAAAGTCTTACGGGTTTGGAACGACATGAGGGTGAGTAATTAATGACAGAATTTTCATTTTTGGGTGAACTATCCCTTTAACCTTTGTCAACTACAAACATTTTACAATTATCAGAACCTATTAACAACCATATGAAAATAAACAAAAAAAGCCTCTTTTTCTTCATTTCTTAATTTAAATTTCTTAAAGCTGCAGTCCGTAAGTTTTGCCTCTTTGTCGCCATCTCTGTTTGAAAACCTGGAATTGCAGCTGTCTGCAGAATTATCTTCCTTGCGTGGGTTGTGCGGCGGCTCGGCTCCAGCGCGGATGAATAAAAACCTGGAATTGCAGCAGTGTGCAGAATGATCTAGCTTGCGTGGGTTGTGAGTCAGCACGGCTCCAGCGCAGATGAAGCTAATGTTTTGAGGAGTATGTGTGGGAGTCAGTCACCGCACCGGTGTGGATATTTACTGTACTTCGCAATCACAGATTCTAGCCTACGTCTTGGAATATGACCCAAATAAGAATTTTCACCGTATATTGCCATCAGAACAAGTAACAAGTCTGCCACGTTTGTTCTGACCAACTGAGGAAAAAAGCATTACCATAAATCTCGCTACCAATGGTGATTAAATGTAAAGATCGGTTAGCTCATATCACATCAAAGAGTTCAAATTATTATTATTGTTATACTTTCTTCTCAAATGATTAATGTTAACAACATCAGCATTGGTGACTATGAGTATAGTGTGTGTGTAGATTTCAATTTCTGTTCAGTCTAATCTCTAATTGTCATACTCTTCGAATTTCATGTTAAGAAATTATTTTAACTAAAAAAGCAAATTATGCTCCCTTCGAACTGGTTTTCTTTAAAATACAAATCTTTGTAATCCCAGGCTATCTGTAATCAGAAGCACATTTATAACTGGAATATAATTTAATTTCATTCACATGTGTGTCATAAACACATAATCCTTTATGGAGTACAATCCGCCATCAAAATGATGCATTTAATTATTCTGGCTGCTGTGAGAAAAGGCTATAAACGATCC
>NW_015555711.1:354242-354376 GCF_001515605.1 Sinocyclocheilus anshuiensis
ACATTAGTTCTTAACAAACTGCCAATGAAAAATTCTTCTGAACATGAATTAATCTTAGGTATTCCGATATTTCCGATATTGTTGTTAAAATTGAAAGTTGCAACTGTGTTATTTAATGAGCTAACATGAACTAA
>NW_015555711.1:357088-398829 GCF_001515605.1 Sinocyclocheilus anshuiensis
CGCCATCAAAATGATACATTTAATTATTCTGGCTGCTGTGAGAGAAGGCTATAAATGATCGACCACCTGCAGGATCCTCACATGCGATAGCCTAGTAGCCGGGACAACTTCTTTATGTTTACAGATGTGACGTAATGATGCAGCAGCATGCTCGAATTTCCCACGAAAACCTACCCGTACCACTCAAATTAGAAAACATTATTATAAGCTAACCGTTGTGAATCGGGCTAAAGTAAGGCGATAGTTTTGAACACTGGCTGGTTATGTACTTGCTCAAATATTGATTTCGGATCATTTTTAACCAAAAAAAAAAAGTTACGGACTGCAGCTTTAAAACTTAAAACCAAACCAATCAGAATGTGTTACTAAATGTTTAACTTTTTAATTTCACAACTGAAATACTTATATACTTAAACACTTGCAGTCCAGAATAACAAATTGAGTAAGGGTAATTGAAGTAGTCATTTCATTTATCTGCGAAGTACTAAAATAATCTTCAATGTCCACCACTAGTTTCTTCAAACACCTCAACAATAAGCATCAAGTATTACCTTGAAATAGTCCAAGAACTGTCGGAGTGTCATTTCTTCACCATTGGACTGAATGCCCTTCACCTCAAAGCGGTCCCAAAGCGTCCAATCAATCTCATAGTACTGCGAAAGAAAGCAAGTGTCAAAAGAGCTCATTCATATTCAAAGGGACACCAGCTCTGCTGCTGTAATGGACAATGCTGTTGGTTACCTTGTGCTTGGGAGCAGCTATGGGCTCAGAGAAGGCGAAGAAAGGCAGAGCAAGGTTCATGAAGCCATTCTTGTAGGACTCAAGCTTCGTGTGCCCCTGAATGATCTTCAGCAGCTCCAGACACACCAGACCCACCACGGCAGCTGTTGTTGTGGCGATTGCTGGAATGATTTTTCCAGCAATGAGTTTGCTCTGAAAGAAGAAAAAGAAAGGTGAGGACCTGCGATGGTGGGATTTGACTCCCAAGAGAGTTAAGAAACCATTTCATTGGCCTTCTCACCTTGTGTCTATCTGCAGGAGGAATGTCGTAGTTCTCTGCTCTTAGATTAGAAGCTGCTACGATGAAGTCCATATGAAAGTTTGTGTCATCGTCCTGAGGAAGAGAATTTAATTAGCATTTTAACTGGAGTTCAAAAGTTCTGAAGGTCAGGAAACTGGGGTCGAGTTATAAGCGTTACCTTTTCAAAGTCAATGGGACAGAGCTTGAATTGAGAAGCTGCTTCTGTAGAAGGCAACTGTGCCTTCAGTTCTTCAAGCCTAGAGTCATCTGAAAACGGACCAATAGTAAAATGAGCAATGATAGGACAGTGAAAACTAGCATTTGCTTTAGCATCCAGTTTCCTTTGTTCTGGATTCACTGGAACGAAAAGCATGAACTCAGCAACTGTTCTTCTCCTCTTACCGATTGATGCATTGGCACTCTGCAGCTCCTGATCAGACACGTGGATCTTGACTCCTGATTTGGGTATGAACTCAGGCACTTTAATATCCTGCAGCAGTTTAGTCAGAGCAGAACGTTCAGTGGAGCCCGGCAGGCCATATGACTGGGCAAGCAAGTTAGCTGCTGCCATAATGTAGTCCATGTGAAGATCCTACCAATCATAATATCAGGATCAATCATTTTTTTATGACTTGAAATTTCAAACCAAGACTTGTCTTTTTACAGTGAATACTCACATTGTTAGTGCTGAATTCTAATGGATGGGGACATCTTTTTGGACCTGACCAGAATGGCGCCCCAGAACTTGTAAGCTAGACAGAAAGAGCAGGAAGACATTCAACTAAATGTTCATTACAGTTGGTATTAAATGGAAATTCACACCATTTTATAAATGCATTTTATTGATTTTTATCCATGCGCGTCTTATTTTTTTAACCAATTTCATAACTCAATATTCCAGTGAAGACAGGTTTTCTCCAGTCTCGGCTTAAATCCCACCCTGTTCTTACAAAGTGACTGCAAGTTTGCATTCAGATCTGCCTCCATTCAATCAGTCCACACCCAACATTTTTCCTTTTTCAAAATCCATTTCACTCAGATGTAAGGCACAATAGTTGATGATGAAGGTTCTGATATAACTTTTAAACTAGGAAATAAAAGATTTTGCCACCAAGCTTAAGATTTCAAGCATTCAGTTTAATAAACCATTTTCCTTCATTATGATCTCAAGCCAGTTGTATAACTTTGACAAATTTTGACTTTATGCCTCAAAACTGATTCAAAAATGTAAAAAAAAAAAACCCACTCCTAATATATTGAAGTCATTGTATTTAAAATTGCAATTTTAATGTATTTGAATAAATTAAGCCTCTTGTGCTCCTCGCATGGCAGTCAAAAATAACCACTTTTTTTTCCTCCCAATTGTGAATGTTGAATGAAACAACAAAATAGAAGCCATAAAAAAAAAAGAAAAAAAAAAGTTGTGTTCCAAATTTGAGGTTGATATTTCAAAAAAGATTTTGTTCGGGTGCAGTACCAACTGTTTTCCATTAGATTAAATTAATTTCCCATTAGTTTCTCAAAGCAGTCATTTTTGACAGTGAGGAATATAAGTGTGACTATTGGTAAAGCAAGTTTTGTACGATTCCGATAAAGTAAAAACTTTTAAAAACACCAAAATGTAAAATTGTCAGTTTAAAAACGACTGAATAGCACCAGTGGGTTACTATTTCCTGTTAGATATGAAAAAGGTGTCATGTCATTGACCCTTTAAGGTTCAGATTATGAAAACACCATCCAATGATAGCTGATTAAATGAGAACAGACAGGCCTCACCTGGTCTGGAGGGAAATTGTGCAGTAGCTGACGGATGTTGTTGTTATATTGACACTGCCAGTGGTTGCGGGCCCAGGCTACACAGTCCTCCCAGCTGTGTGGGTAATCTGTCACCAGGCTCTTGTATACTGCCTCCACCACTTCCAACGGCTGAGCTCCAGGGAGCTTCAGTGTGCGCTCCATAAACTTTGGGTCTCTGGGGAGGAATGAAAACATTACATTTTAAAATGGCTGACAGCACCATGCGTGGCAAATTTACAGGTTGTTTAGGGTGACAGGAACTTACGTCAAATACTGCAAGGCGTTTTCAACAGGCTGTTTGAAAAGTCCCTCAAACTCGTCACGAGCCCACTAAGAAAGCAGGTGGGTAAATGGTCAGTTTAGGTCAATCAAGGTAGCTAAGGCTTAAGACCCCAGAAGTTCATCACAGAGAAAGTTTGAAAAGTTACCTGAAGGGTGTGTTCGATTGCATTAGGGAAGTTTTTGAGCGTGCAGATAGGAATGGACTTCTCTGGAGGGTCCTGGCTGGAGCTGTATGACTCTGTGAGGAAGGGAATGACCACCTGCACGTTCCCTTTGGTGCCGAGAGTACCAGACTCCAGCAGTGGCTTACGGTAGTACACACACCTCCGGTCCATATACATACCTGGAAAAGCAAAGCATGCTGAGTTGATTTCTCACAAACAGCTTTTTGAACGTTACATTTTGAAGTGACCTATATGACCAGCCACTTTACTTTCTAAAACTCTTACTTACGGGCATCTACATTGTCAAGAGCATTTGCCACTCCATCAAGGCTTTCAAAGAATTCATCATCATAGACCTTCTCAGTGTCAGACCCTACACGGTTCTGATGACCCGTGATGCGGACTGATGGGTTCATCAGCTTCACAGCTGCAGCAGCCGTCTCGCTCTTCATCTTCTGCTCAGAGGAGGAACAAAATCATCAGCAACCATTCAAGAAAGACATAAAATCCCTTCTTTCTTCAGTCTGTGTCAGTCAATCTCACCGTAACGTCCCAAGGCCTAAAGAGGAACTGTCGATTGAGATTGGACTTTTCTATGGTGTCCATGTCAGTAACTATGACCTCTCCTTCACCGCTGGCCAAGCCCATCATAGCAAAGTTTTTCAGCAGCTCACAGCCAATAGCTCCAGCACCAACCTGAACACAGTAAACAAGTCACTAAAATTAACACTTAAGACTAAATCAGTGTTACTTCAGTACAGTTTATAAACGATTATAGTTTTTATAATTTTGAATTAGCTTTATTTTAGTTTAACTTTAGTAAATTTTATACATTTGTCATTATTAGCTTATAAATATATTTATTTTTAATTCTTTTAAATTCAATTAGTAATTTTAGTACTTCAACTTACACTAATTACAGTTAGTTGGGAAGGTAACATCTCATTTTCATTAACATTTTTCATCGAATATTAACATTTTACTTAAACTAAAAAGGTATTTAATAGCTTTATTTTACAATAACTCTGGACTAAAGGCAAAACAATCTTGGTTGGAATAGTTAATACTTGCAGCATAAACATGCCTTTTGATAAATATGATTCAAAGAAGCTTTGTTTGATTGGCTCACTATAATTTCACGGGAAAAAGCAAGCATTGTGGAACTGCATAATTGGGCATGGCGTAATCATCTCCCATTTTGATAAATGGCCAGTGTCAGCTCCTCACCAGAAAATATCGCTGTTTGGCTAACAGCTCCTGCAGCTTGGACCCAAAAACAGCAATCTGGCCATCATAGCGGCAGTTCCTCTACAGAAAACAGATGAATAAATTATTTTTTGCAATCAACCAACTCTTTTGGGTGAGATGCATGTAGCTCCACTAGCATCAAACAAATACTGTAACATATAAACAGACAATGGTGCAAGAAGCACTCACAGGTACACACTCTTCCTCTGTCAGAACGGCATCCCCAGCCTCAGGTAAGCACTCCACAGCATCAAAATACAGCCACTGCATGATGGGCATAAACTTCCCTGTGCAAGCCTGAAGAAGAAGAAAAAAAAAGCAATATATAACAGACCATGACAGAGGAGTCTAACGCAACTCATATCTCATTGATTTCAAACTCAAAGGAAATGATGGGAGACCATATTACCTTCATAACCTCCTGGGCAGCAAGCCCACCAATAAAGGCATTGATGGGTGCCAGGTCTCCAGCAGCCATGCAGGACAGTTTTTTGATGATTGCCTGGTCCAGCTGCTCTTGCTTGGCAGATTCGGTCTGCGCAGCATTCGCCTCTTCAGCCAGAGCCACAAGCTCATCCGCATCGGACTGCAGCAGTACGAAGAAAGAGAAAGAGATCACTGCTGAATCACTGAGACTGATGTCCACAGCTCAGCATTCATATGCCATTAAACAGAAGACGGTGTAATGGTTGAGGCATTACATTTCTTGGCCAGAATAAGTTTGGAAGTGGATTGGACCTCATGCATAAATCTAACAACTAGCAAAAGTATTCACCTGACTCCAGGGCTTCGGTAGACGACTGTGCTTTTTCTCGAATGCATGCAGTGCCTGAAAGCCCATGTGCAGTTGGCCTGGACGATCAAATTTGGCAAAATCAGTCAGCAGGAACTCTGGTTCGGCCATGGAAGAGGACAGGGATTTCTGATCGAAGACAGAAGTGTGCATATGTTATCCACTTTATCACTTTACATGAGTTCTATAATGTTAGCCTCAGCATGGGCGTCAACTTACAAAGGCAACTTTCTTGGGCATCTTCACTTGTGTGACAATACCACCTCTCACATAGTCCGAGAATGAGCTGGTGTCACAGATGCTGAAGGTGTAAGGACCTGATGGCAGAGGACATCACAGTCACAAAACAGCCTACAGACTGACCTTCAAACTGTGTACAGTTATCAGTACACCTCCTTAAACAGTAACAAAAGTTCAGTGCTTTGGCCTCTGAGACCAGGAACTTATTTCAGGGTTCCTACACATTTTCCATTTCAAAATTTTATACTTTTCCACTCAAATTTCCAAACCTTTCAGTAGATTTTTAGACCATATTTAACATAAATGGTTCATAGAGCATTATTTTCAGATTTATATTTGGTATATTGTAGTCATCTGTAAATATTTTTATTTTCTCATGGTATTTTTTCGAGTACTTTGTACTTGAGAAACTATTCACATGCATATGGAATTTTTTTGCATGCTTACACATTACAATTTCTAGTTGTATATAACCTACTTCCTTTGTGCTTCATTTTATTTTGCACACACTATTTTGCCATCTTACTATGAATAAAACAAGAGCATAGATGCACATGAATTAACATCTATTTGCTCAAAATTTGGCTTTTCTTATGGTAGTACCTGTAATATCAAGGCCTAATATCCAATTTAACACATCCTCTGTGGAGGCACACAAATCATGACATGAAATGGGCTGATGGCCTAAAATTTGCCAAGTTCAAGGGTTTATAAAAAAGACTGGTACTGTAAAAAAAAGTGTTTAAAATTTGGCTTTTGTTAGGGCAGTATGCCATATTTCAAGGCCTTAGGTCTCTTTAACGCATACTTTGTGGAGGCCAAGAAACCACACCACGAAATGGGCTGATGGCACAATAGGTGGCTCAATGTGCATTGTCCTTTATGCCAAGTTTCTCATGCACACACAAAATTCTGTATATTTTCTTTTAATTTTTTTGCAAAGGTCCTTAAGGCAATGTAATACGGTGCTAAGAATACTGTGAGAAGAAACCCAAAATGCTTATATCCTGCAATTTTGCATAAGGAAAAATTGCACCTTGAATTCATTCCGTCGTATATTGACTTTGATTTCTTGTACAATAAATTTATTTTTTGAATAAATTCTTCATTTTCTATTATAAAAACTAAATAGGGGCAAAAGGAAACAAATACTTTTCCATACTCTGCTTTCTTTTTACCATACTTTTCCAGACCTGGAAAATGCTTAAATCAAATTCCATACTTTTCCAAACCCCATAGGAACCCTGTTATTTCCACCTTCCTGTTCCTTTAGGACAGCGGTAGTTGACTAAAGTGATCAGTAGCTGAAGTGACTGACGTTTGTTGCCCTATGATGATCTAGTTACATGTTAAAAACATGTACATTGTAGTTGACATTGCAGTAAAACCTGTCAGTCATAAACCATACCATAAATAGTAAAAACGTTCCAGACATCTGAAACAGTTGTAAATTTGCCAAGATGAAGACAAATATGTGAATTGCCCAGACACATAGTGAGGAAGATGATAGAGGCAAAGTTTGTAAGCAAGTTTCTTGCAAAAATCCTTTTCAGGCTTATTCAATTATTTTGCTAAATGACACTAGTTGTTTACCAAGCAAATTTGCCCTCAGCAAAAATCCAAGGGGGCCTGAAAATTCTTAATTAAAAAAAGGAGCTAAAACAACTAAAAATCAAAATGTTTTATTTGAATTCACCACTGAAAAAAATTAGTTTTTTTTTCTTTGAAGAAACTGGGTTTCCACGGTCTTGGAAAAGTTGGAAAAATTATGCAATCTACTTTTAAGTGTGATTACTAGACAAAAAGATCATGAACATTAACAAAATCTAAAAATGTCATGTGCATTTTTATAACGAATATACATTTTTCTAGTAGTGTTGAACGCTAAAATATTTTGATTGGGAACAAAAAAAATCCTTAATTCTTACACACCAAATCACAAACAACTGGAAGAGTCATTTAAATTCACTGTTTTCAAACAATTAAAACTCCTGGAACTCTGAAATGTAATAATTTTAATTATATTTACTTGCTTATTGGAATCAAAGAGGTTGAGAACCACTAATCTAGCATGTTTTTATTCTGAAGGACCCTGGGCTAACAAGAGACTAAGCTGGGTGGTTGCTGGGTCTGTTTAAGTTAGAAAACCTATGATAACTCACCCAGTGTCTTGATCTCTATTGGTTCACAGCCGTTGAGCTCTGTCATGCCCTGCACTTCTGTGAAAGTGACAAAATCTCCGCTCTCAAATCCATGCCGTGCTTCATCCAGACACGTAACCACACCAGCACTGTCCTTTAAACACACACACAACACAAACAGAGCAAAATGTTCAGACAGCCAGTGTAACATTCAGTACGTTTACATGGACTACAATACTCCGATTTTAATACGATTAAGACAACACTCTGATTAAGAATCTACCATGTAAACAGAGATTTTTGATTGCCTTAATCCGGCTAAGGTCATAATCAAAGTAAACACTAATTGAATTAAGACATGTGGAGTATTCCTATTTTAGTCGCATTACTGAAGTGCAGAACAGACATGTAAACACCTTAATCACATTATTACCATCGTGTAGGACTTTTCGCCGCATTTTGCGACAGGATACACACACGGCAGTGCTCAACCGTTTGACGGCAAACAAAAGAATGGCTTCAACAACGCCGTCGTCTGTTTGCATGTATAGCATGACAAATAATTAACTGCACTTGAAGCTTTCAGTAAATTAACAATTAAACACCCAAAACTGTACATGGCATCATAACGAAGACAAACTATATGTTTATACGTGAAATTCCAGAGGGGACGACGGATGGCGTGTGCCATTAATCGAACTATGTACTATAACATGTAAAACGGGAACATGAAAGGAATATTCTAAAATTAACTCATGTAAACACCTTAATCATAATATTGTCTTATTTAGAATAAGGTAAATAATTAGATTATTGATGTCCATGTAAACGTAATCAATGTGACACTTCATTCATTCTGACTACAGTAAACAAGGTTTAAATGATACCATCACACGGTATAATTTGGCCCAGCCCAGTTGAGTTTTTACCTTTGTGATCATTGAGATCATGGCGCTCAGTGGCTGCTCTCCATTGGTGTCAAACACCGTCATCTCCTCCCCAAAATCACAGAATAGTTGCCTATTGAAATACAGAAAGTACATGAGAAAAATAATACCAAAAAAATGAATAACTCAACAAACTAAGAAAGGTATTCTACCCAAACAGCCCATGCGTGTCTGCCACGATCAACTTAATGCCGTTACTATGGCAGAAGTCACCGACGCATATCTGCTCATCGAGGCTGGAGTTGGTGAGCACAACAACCTGGTCAAACACACAAACACCTGTTAGCGGAGTCTTTTAAATGCATTAAACTTTAACTAATGCAAAGTTCTGTATGTATGTGGGAATTTAGTCCATGTGTTGAGCTTATGAATGTAGTCCAGTGGAGCCATAACAGCAGTACCTGAAACTTGGTCAGGTATTCGTTGGTGAGGGCGCCAGTGAAGGAGGTTACAGGCACATAGCTGTTGAGTTCTGCCAGTCGAGGCTGACTGACCTCTGCACGGTTCTTCCCAAGATCCTCCTCACGCAGGTAAAACTAAGACATGTAACAAACTATTATTTGTATTACTACAACTACTAATATTAAAAAAACACTACATTTCATTTTTCTTATTTCCAAAATTCTTATTTTTTTGTCCACTTTATATTGTTATATAATGTCTTAATTTGTTAATGTACACTGCTGTTCAAAATTTGAGGTTGGTAATATTTTTAATGTTTTTGAAAGAAGTATCCTATGATCACCATATCTGCATTTATTTAATAAAAATAGTCATATTGTGAAATATTATTACAACTTCAATTTCTCTATTTTAATACATTTTAAAAAGTAATTTATTCCAAAGCTGAAATTTCTGCATCATTACTCCAGTCTTCAGTGTCACATGATCCTTCAGAAATCATTCTAATATGCTGATTTGGTGGTCAAGCAACATTCATCATATTGTAAACATCTGTACGGTTTAATATTTTTGTGGGAACCATGAAACATTTTTCTCAGGATTCTTTGATTAATAGAAAGTTGTAAAGAACAGCATTTATTTGAAATGATGAAGCCTCGTGAAAAATGGCGGCAGTGGTGTGGTGTCGTATCCTGGCAGGTGCTGCGACTCCACTTTCTTTACACCTAGTTGGCCGTTTTCTTTGTCTTTATACACATTTGTCAGAGGCCATTTTAAACTTTACTCGCAGAGTTAAAGATTACAATCATGAAAAAATGTAGTCTACGTTTCGTGGTGTGTTTTTTCTACCATTACTCTTTTCTACGGCTGCACTACCGGTATGCGTTGTGTCCGGAACTCTCCACGTGGATCAGTTGTGCTCCAAAAACTCGAGTAGTTATGTTGCTCAGGGGAAAAACTGTTTATATTCTGGTTTTCTCCAGTCACCTACTTGCATGGGAAGTTTTCATCATAACCTGCTCGGATACTATGCAATTTACTCATCTGTTTTGGACTATGGACACGCTGTGACGTGTAAATACACAGTTAGACCTAGTGTTGTTTTTGGCGGCCCGTTTTAATTTTAGTTTTAGTCTAGTCTTTGTGTGAAACTGTCATTTTAGTTTTTATTAGTTTTAGTCACGTTCATACTCTTTTTAGTCTAGTCAAGTTTTAGTCAACTAAAATTGAGCATTTTAGTCTAGTTTTAGTCGACGAAAACTGATGACATTTAGTCTAGTTTTTGTCCACGAAAACTGATGACATTTAGTCTAGTTTTAGTCAATGAAAATTGTATTTTAGTACCTTATATTCACAAACAAACCTGAAAGGATAATCAAGAGTTATAATTTGATCACTGGGTTATCTGATCACAATTTAACCTTGGTTGCTTGGAAACTGACCAAAAACAGATTTAGAAATAATGCGACAACTTCTACTAATGTTTTCTGTTGTATACCTAAAGGAAAGCTAGTAGAGTTCAATGAGGAAATAGCTAGTTTAAAGTGGGATGACATATTATCCTTCCAGGATGTAGAGTATGGTTGTAACACTTATCAATAGGACTAATCCTGTAAATTCACTATAAAAGTTCAGAAACAATTCAAGCATAAAAATAATCTACCTTGGTTTAACGAGAACTTATAGAAGCTGATGAAGAACAGGGACTCTGCATTAAAGATGGCTATTAAGTCAGGAAGGGATATCGACAGGCTTCGTTATAAAGGACTGCGGAACAAAGTTATTCCAGACCTGAGAGTAACTAAACCAAGTTATTATCTTCACCAATTGAACGAGGCAAAAGGAAACAGTAAATTGATTTGGAAAATTGTTAATAGCCTTTTACAGAAGGAGATAAATTCTCCAGGAGATCTTAAGATTCATTCAAAGGGGTTCATTCCAATAACTTAAACTGTACAACGGGCATACCCCAAGGATCAACATTAGGCCCTTTATTATTTAGTTTGTACATTAATGATCTCCCACAGCAGTGTGAAGGGATACAAGTGCAAATGTATGCCAACGATACTGTTATTTTTACACATGCGAGAACAGCAGAGTTAGCAGCTGAAAAGCTAAATGTTGCTATGAAAAGGATTACACAGTGGTTAGAGCAATCGTGTCTCACCTTGAACACTGGTAAAACAAAAGGGATGTTTTTTTTTCTAAAACAAATGTGTGTTCTTCCAATGCAGATATTTTTATAAATGGTGAAAAGATAGAAATTTTTAGAGTTAGAGAATTATCTTGGCTTAACGCTGGATCCAAACCTTAGTTTTAAAAAAACATGTAAAGAAAATGGTGAGGACTATAAAATATGACTTGATAAATTTCTGACAAATTAGACAATGTCTACCCACTGATGTAGCTAAGACTTTTATGCACGCTACAATCTTTTCTCAACTGTCATACTGTCTGACATGTTGGGGTCAAGCAGGAGAAACTGTTATTAAACTTTTAAAATCTCTTTATAAGCAGACTTTAAAAACTCTGGACAAAAAGCCTAACAAATATCACCACTGTAGGATTTTGGAGAAATAATATTTTTTGAGCTTTGATAATTTAAGACTTTTCTCAAATTTGTGTATGGTATATAAAATTTAAAATGGTTTGGCCCCTTCCATACTTCGCGTTTTTCTGCATTTTCGCTCTACAGTCTCTGTAAGATCTACTAGATCATAATCTACTAGTGATTGTGTTGTTCCTTTTCGTCATTCTGTCTTTGGGTCATCGTCTTTCTCAGTGAAAGCTATTATTCATTGGAACACTCTACTAGAAGACATAAGGATGTGCACATCTATTGACATTTTTAAACAAACTAAAATCTTATTTAAAATCAACTCAACTCTGTAAACACTGACATGGTTGTGGTTTAACTGGACGCTATTTTTACTGTTCCTTTTTGGCTCTGATAGGATGTGTATAAGTATTACTGTATCATAGGGGTGGGACAATATATCGACATGGCGATATATTGTTGTCCTTCTCCATGCGATACGAGAATCGATATTTGGCGCCAAATATCGATATTTTAATTACTACAATAAGGCTCTCTAAATAGATTTCCCTGCTCCCAGCGTCTAAAAATGCGTGGAAATTGTGACCGCGCCATTTCTACCTTCTTTCCAAAGCGCGTTCTCCATGAAGATGGGGAAGCAGGAGGAACCAAAGGATAAACAGATTTCCAGCCACTGTACTAGCTCTACTGCTATATAGGTTTATGGAGATGAGAACTAAAAAACTGCCCCGGAACAGCTATCAGCGTGGACTAGGGTTGTGACGGTTAATCAACATGTGACAACACCGGTAATACTGGTATCACCGCGGGCGGGGGCGTTCCCTCTTTTTCTTGCTTTCCATTGCTTTTAAATAGCTTGTAAAAGCGGCATGCGCATTTTACTTTCACTTTCAAATAGCGGCAATTCGGAGTAAAGCAATTGTTTGTTTTTAGTTAGTTTGAATTTTCCCTCTTTTCCTCGCTTTTAAATAGCTTAAAAGCCGCGTTCAGTTTTTAATTGTAGTGTCTGTTCTTTTACTGAACTAAATTATTTTTATTACTATAAAAAAATCAAAACAACGGTGGGGATCGATGACGCGGTGGGCAAGTGACGTAACCGGTGTTGCGGCTTAACACCGGTATCACCGGCTATCGCGGCAAGCCTAGTGTGGACCATAGGCACCGATCACGTTATTACTGCAGGGCGCATATTCAGTCCCATCAGTAGCCTAACCTCTCCGCTCGGATCGCAGATGGATTTCCCTCACTATGAGTAAGAGAGAGCGGCGCTGGCGCATCCAGTTTTATGTGAACAAAACTGGATGCTCTCCCTCTCTCTCAGATATTGCAAGTGTGCTTTTTGCAGTGGGCACCGACTGGCAGAAACAAATCTGCACCTATGGCATGGACGACGAAACAAAACCTCGTCAGAGCCATAATGCAGCACAGAAGTGTGCAGTGTGTGCTTGCCGCGCGTCTACATTTGAAATAACGAACCTGAGTGCGCAAAAGAGGCGATGTGAATGGTTATTTTTTCCCTGCATGTCATGTGTGCGGGGCTCCGTTTTTATGATGAGAGGAGAGGAAAGGTTGAGAAAGCACTCCAGGTAAATTTTGAAATGTACCAGGTTTATATATATAGGCTATATATAAAGTTGATAAGCAGTTAAATGTGTTGGTTTACACACAAAGACAAGTGTAAGCTTCTAATAAGTCCAAGAATAAAATGATTAATTTACTTAGCATGTTAAATTTGATTTACAGAACTTTTGTGCTGTTTTCTAACAGTTTGGACTTTGGAGAAAACTTGCACTTAACCTTTTCACAGGCATTTTGTTTTCATAGTTAGACAGGTATCGTGATGTATCATTATAGAATTGTCTAGCAATATATCGATTATCGCAGAATCGCGAGCCATGTATCGTGATTCATATCGTATCGTGAGGTACCCTGCGATTCCCACCCCTACTGTATTGTATGTGATTGTTGTACTATGTTTTTATGTTTACCTATGATTATGATTACCTGCCAAGGGACCGTGGATGAAAACTAGCCATTGGCTAAATTCTGTACAATGCATGAAATGGAAACATTTATGTTAAAATTGTGCATGGTCCCTTTTCAAATAAAGTGAAATAAATAAAAAGAAATCTTTTGTAACATTACTTAATCTTATTGAACCCAAACTTAGGTAGGACAGTAATGTAATTTACCTTTTGTTTGAGCCACCAAATGTGGATTTTGACTATGCTCTTGTTTTAGTTATTTTACAGTGCCTTTACATTGAACAAAATTAGCAGCAATGACTGTGTTTTGCATCCCCACACTTATGGTTATGACTCATGACCAACCACTGACCTGTGAAGAAAGGTCCTTCCACTCAGCCACGCCCTGGTCATGCAGGGTGACGCTCTTGACTCCACCCAGAATGACATTCTTGGCTATCTCTACACCCAAACCTCGCAGCCCTGAGATCAGAACATTGGAGCTCTGCATGCGCTTCATAGCATCATGGCCCAGTACGTACCTGAGAGACACATACTAAATTTAACATCTACTCATGTGACCTCTTATTTGCTCAGAAAGAACGTTCTAAGGATACTTCAAACTGAAATGAAGGCCAAACTCACAGCTGTCTGGAGTACAAGCCCTCGTCGATCTCAGCATCATTTCCATTCTTAGCCATGCCCTGCAGAGACCAAAACCACAGTTAACAGACTATAAATAGACAAGCATAACTTATGAAACTGGCTGCCTTTCAACAACCAGGCAAGAATGAAGATTATATTCACAAAATATGTGCGACTACACATACTAACTAGTTCAGATTATATAGATGTCCCAGTTATATGCAAACAAGTTAGTTCTGAAAAGCTTGATTTGAACCTACGTTAGCTGGTGTGTGTGACAGTTCGGTTCTGACAGAGTTAGAGGAGGAGCAGTGGGATCCCGTCTTCGTCTCTGATCCTGACACGCGACGCTTCTTGGACAGCGGCGAGCTGGACATCTAGAAGAGATGAAAGAAAACTCAACCTCTGTATTTTTCTGAAGTGAATATTATGGGTTTGGAGTGCATAAAGATTGATACACAAACACTGCAGATCATGTCAAATCTACAGAGAAAATAAAAAGAACAGCATCTTACAGGTCACTTACGTTTTGGTGGAATGAGTTTCCCCAAATGAAACAAACCAATTATCATCTTAGTGGAGACTTAAAAGCATTTTCAGGCTATTTGCTCTTAGACTTGGCAAAAGCTCATGTTATTTCCACAAACAAATGGAAAGCAGTGGTGTAAATGAACAATAATAGCAACATCCAAATGGTTTGAATACATTATTTAATGTGCAAGCACCTGGACAAAAATCGCTCTACTAATTGTACTTTATTCATTATTGAACAAAGATGATTTAAAATCTTGGTATAAAGCCAACATGGAACAAAAGAGCACAAATGTATTTTTTTAGATTTCATCTGTGTAAAACAACATGTAATCTGCATTCAGAAGAATGTTGAAATATGGCCTAATATACATAAATGGTTATTTCAGCACTGGACAGTTCCTTTAAGAGATTAAAAAAAAATCAATTGTACCAGCAATGCAGGGAAGTCAGCATCGTTCTAAAGGACACAAAGAAATTCTAGTCTACAGAAACCAAGGCTAGTTATTATTAGATACTCATTTTTCGCATATAATTGCATTTAAATTAGATTGTACTAAGAAAAAATAAAATGAACGGGAGAGCACCAAGCTGCATTCAGATCACTTATATGTGGAATAAAAACAATAAGGTTTGTCTTTCCACAGCACAAGGGGAGCCTGATTTCTGCCGCAAGATGAAGTGTTTTGGCTATAAATAGCTCGCGGACAGAAGCGTTGTGTTTATGGTGAAAGGCCTGTGCATTTACTGGCTCACCCATTCTGCCTTAACAAAACCGCTGATTCATTAAAACAAAACTGCAGTGAATGTCACATCCCAAGACCGGTTCCGTGCAGCGTTTCCACAACACAAACTTAAACTCTTATGCCGGTTGCCCATTCATTCATATTCCATGTATCATGTTAGGATATCTCATTAATAAGGCACTGAATGACGCGGAGTTCAACATTTACGACATTCACTAAAATATGGTGTAAGAAACAGGAGGAAGACGACTTGCTTTACTGAAAGGAAACTTTATAAAGCTCTTTAATTTGCATAGAGTTCAACGGCCCTCGAAAGAGAGCGTAGATTCTAGAATTACTACAAACTCGCGAGCTGCGCACGAGCGGAAATTCCGCATACAGCCGTGCCGTTCTGAACAGAATTCTCGTCATTTAAGTGAGAACATTTCCTCACTCTCTCCTGTTGTTCTAAACCTGTATGGTGACTCCTGCGCTACATAGAAGTTGTCAGGCAGAAAATTACAGCCTCAATCAACATTCACTCATTTTTTCCATACAATGACTGAGGCTGTCATTCTGCCTGACAACAACTTATTTGTTCCACGAAAGAAAGTCAGTCAGTCACACGTTTAGAACAACACGAGAGTGAATTTTAATTTGTTTAATAAAAACAAAATAATGCCCACAAAATCCATTAGCGTACAGATGGCTAAGTGAACAATATATTGACACTCGAAGACTACAATATGAGCAGATTGAGGTGCCCACCCTCTGATTTGACCCAAGCGAAACCGAAACATGAACAAATCTGTGCGTGACATAAGCAAAAAATAACATACAAGCTCTATTATCTCGTAAAGATCAACGGTTACACCTGCTTTGTAAATTTCAGATTTCACTTCCGTTTCGACGAGACAAAAAATCATCTACAGTACGTCAAGACATCAAATGCTAAATTAAGCAGACACGCGAAGCAGGTCGCGTAACTTGACGCTAATCAGATTTGACAAATTTATGTTAACTGGACGATCATTTAGCAGGGAGCACGAGGGGATTCTTAGACAACTAGCTTGCTAGCCTGCTACATGCTTTGTAATAGTAGGTGAAGGCAGTTTACTGAGCCTGAGGCCTAGCTCGCTAGTTCGCATGCTAATCAGTGAATGAAAGAACTCGGCGCCTGTACAAACACAACGATCTGGTCCATGCCGATTAGCCATCACATAATTACACGAGCCTAGGCGGGGAAATACACGCGATAAAGCGCTACCCGAGCGGACAGCTGCTTGCACTGAGCGCAATGGTTTGCCTCTTACCAATAATCCTTCTCAGTCCACTCTGTGTCAGCAAACCGCTCCTCGTGTGAAACTAACTTAGATGGTGCGGACTGCAGGCTGATGTAGGTGCGAGGAGAAAACAGACAGCAACAGCACGAACAGCGCTGGGCGAGATGCTGTGAGTAAAGCCCCTTCACTATCCTGCCGAGTCACTGTGTCGTTCAGTCTGCTGCCTGCCCGTCTCGCGTTTCTGGTTTTGTTTCAGCGAACGGGACCAAACCAAAATGGCAGCTGTAGCACAGGGGCGGAGCTGCTCGGTTAAAGAGGAACAGGAAAAGGTGGTCTGGCCAAGACTGCTGCAATCCTATGCAGGCGCCCATTGGCTGTCCTACCTATGACTTTACGGAAAACCCACCCACTTCAGCATAATGCCGGGACTTCAGGCTCCTGTAATTGATATTCAGTTGTGCTCACTGAACTGAACCACGTTACCTATTGTCATGAGGCTGTGGATAAAGAACTGAACCCATGCTGTAGAAGGATAGTTTGCCAACAATGAAAATTGCCCTAATTTTCTTCCTCCTCATGACACTCCATACCAGTATGACTTCTTTTTTTTTTTTGTGCAACAAAAGTTGTCTTTTTTCCATTCAGTGTTTGTCAATGGCAACCAAAACTTTTTGGTTACCAATTTTCTTAAAAATATCCTGTGTTCCGCAGAAAAAAGGCAAACATTTTTGGAAAGATGTAAAGGGTGAGAAAATGATGAGTTTTTATTTTGTGTGAACTTTCCCTTTAAATGATTTTGTGTCCTGGACAATTTACATATGAGATACAAATGATACTGAAAATAAAAGCAATGTTTTAAGGAAAAATTATGATGTATGTATTATTTGCGTCCTAATATGGTCCCGGTCCATATAAAAAGCTATAGCTACATGACAACACAATACAATTATAATCTTGTTGGGGGTGGAAAATATGTTAATGCACTCAGTCTACAATTCTCAATTTTTACATCATTTTGCAAGATATTGTCATGAATGTCTCTGTGGCACTTTACGCTACAGCAATGTAAAGATATGATTTATTTACAATTAACCACCAAAACTAAATGTTCATATGGGTTTGGTAATAACACTGAATATATATTACTAGTCAAAATAACCTCACGTCAGATCAGAGAAGCAGCATTCTAGTGATTACAGTATATTATGGCATGCAAAACCTAAATAATCATGCAAATCTGTAGACCTGTCAACGGCTGAATGAAGGAAGTAAAGTGCCAATTTAATAACTTAGACATCATTTACCAAAAAAAACACTAAAGCAGATGCTGCACTTATTCACTCTACTTAACATAAACAAAGAAAGCCATACAACCTGCTAGTTGACAGCTGACTCTGTAAAGTAGGTCACAACTATCTTACTAAGGAGCAGACATACTTGACATAAACCATTTGGGTAAAATATGTCACCTTTGCAGATGGGGATAAACAGTGGTTTAATATAAAGCCATAAAAAAAAAACAAAATAACAGCCCGCAGAAACACTGAACATTCATACACATGATGCACTTGCAGATGGGGATAAACAGTGGTTTAATATAAAGCCATAAAAAAAAACAAAATAACAGCCCGCAGAAACACTGAACATTCATACACATGATGCATACATATAACCACTGAAGAATTGCCCTCATTTATTTGCATAGAGCAGTTTACATCCCCTAAAACAACAAACCACGTAAATCTGTGCCTTTCAAAAGCAATGACTGCTAAAATGAGAGGTTAGGCATGGGCTTTCTTGTAAATGAGAGGAATAAGCGTTGGGGGATGGGGTGATACTTGTGACAAAGGCCCAAGTGGGCCGCTTATTCTCGCACATGGTGCATACAAGAAGCAAATGCCCCGTGCGAGTTACATTTACAGCAAGTACAAATAATGTCAACAACCCCCAACGCATCGCATCCTTCTGCCGCTCACGCACCTGCATTTGAGTCAAAACCTCGCAGTCCGAGTGAGCCAGTTAGCTCGCTGCAAAACACCATCTTAAGATGAGTTTCACATAGCAAGTTGCATGCTTACTAAAGAGGGATCTTGGGGTTTAAAGCTGCAGTTTACATTATAGCAAATCGATGCTAACAATGCACAGGGTGACATAAACAGGTTGAGGTTTAATGATCAGTGATCTAAGCGGAGAAGCAAAGCAACGACTTGGTACCCCACACGCTGACAGGTTTGATTCAGTATTTGGTCTATTTTTTCCTAGGGTGAATCTTGAGATACTTTTAAAAGAATGTAATCTGAGCAGTTGTGCAGACATGTGAGCAGTCAGATTATCTCGCCATCTTTCCAGGCTAGCTTTTAGGGAAACGATGCGAGGACGTTTTGCGATCACGTTAGCCTGCTAAAACGAGGCTTGTTAGCTTAGCGCAACCTTCTTGCAAAGCATGAAGGAAATCTGAAAAATAGCCCAAACCATATGATGGGAGAACTAACTTAGCCAACTTTTCCGCAAGAATGAGTTGGGTTCTTTTACCCCCAGCTCGTGATGCGCGCATGGGGCGCATTGTCTCGCGCAGGCCGTTAGCTGGTTGTTCCTAAAGTGGCCAGTTGAAATTTACAGGCAAATTGTTGCGCCTGCTTAGCTGACTTCAGCGGTAAAAACTTGGCTTTGGCTAGCTGTAACTGTGTTCTTGTGGAGACGTTAGCTAGTTAGCATTAGCTAGGCACATAAGTATGCAGAACTCACCACATCCGATATTACTTGGCCTCTCCACGGTACTGAATACAGAAATATCTCGCGGGCAAAAGATAAACAACAAAAAGGTTAACTCAAACCGTTTCTGTAACTTTATCCCTGGAAGTGGTGGGAGCTCCGTGACTTTCCAGTGTGAGGGGAGGCTGGACGGTTGCCTGACCGGCTATTCCCTGCACCGTTAACAACAGTTCAGCAAGTATTCTTCAGTTCAGGAGCGTAGAACCAACATGTGCAGAGTTTGAGACCGTACTATTATTCAAGATACAGGGAAATTACACAAACTTGTGTTTATATTAAACCGTCAAATACATTAAATGCGTTGATGGTCAAATGTTAAACGTTTAGAATAACATTTTAGAACAAACGTAATTGGGTAACAACGAAAAACCTTTCTATAGTTTGTCCAAACCGTTATTTTGCTATCCCCCCCACCGAGTTACAAAATAGACTCGCCCAAAGCTTGGGTTGCGCTATGCTCTATGGGAGACGTAGTTTTTATGCGTAGAAATGTGCGTTAAGTTGCTTTTAGGTAGAACATGGGTTTTTTAAAATACACATCAAGATTTCGGGTTAAAATGTATATTAACGGGTAAGCAAAGTGGTATGTTGTACTATTCCTTTTGAAATTTTAACAGTTTAAACATATGTCTGTATTGACTGGATCATTTGAAATGGTCCTGCAGTGAAAATGTTCCAATTAATAACAAATTAGTATGAGCTCATTAAAACTACGCGCATAATAATGCATTTAAAATGCAACTGTATGTAAAATAATTTAAGATGGCTGTAGCGTGTCACCACATGGCATGCCAACGTGATGAAAAGGTATTTCATGTCAACTGCCCTTTTGTCATTTTCAAAGCTTACACAGGATTTTCTGGGCATTGAAATACTTAAGAAGCAGCTCAGATTGCAGGACGTTGACAATACAGACAATAGACTGTGCAAACAAAACGCAGGCATAGAGTATGTAAACATTAAGGTAAATGATAAAAAGATTGGGAAATCTGTTAAACAATGATTTAAGTAATGGGATAAGAGCACCAAGGAACTCCTGAAGTATAAGACATTGTGTTGTAGTAAAAAGTAGTTAAATGCATCTGTAGCAGACAGTGACAATGTGCTGAAAGTGTTGTTCACTAAAAAAGAAAATGAGTATAGTAGCATATCTGTAATTGACAGGAAAGTGGCAAAGTGCTAAGAAGAGAGTGAACTAGTGACTTCTTAGTAGTGTGATGAACTAAAAGTTAAAAATCCTGTGAAAAGTGAAAATAAAACACTGCTAATTTGTTATATTACCAAATAATTATATCCATTCTGAACTGGAAACATCCTTAAATTAGGGTAGCAAACGTGCTAGTTGGCAAGTGTCTATGATAGCCCTTTTTCACAATGTATTTTAAGCAAATTAAATAATTAAGTTATTTTGTAGTTATAATATTTACTATAAGGCTAGTTATGTAACAACTGTCATTTTATACCAATCATGCCAAAAGAAAAGGCTATAAAACAAGATAGTTTGATCTTAATTTTATTGAAATAGTCATGTAGAGAGTGCAAAAAATAACTTGGAATAATATTCACATCACCAAAATCTATATAATAATTGGGGAGGTGGAAGCCACAGTTACAGTTCACAGACATTTGCGAGGATTTTACATATAGACATTAGAGCTTACTTTAGGATATATTAGCAAAAGTACTTTACAATGTAAAGATATACTAGTATGCATCATAAATTGAGAAAATAGAGTAAGAGAATGAGAATCAAACAAACACGTAGATGGACACATACAACAGCGGAAAAAAAGGCCAGGAAAGAGAATATAGTTTTAAAGTAGTCTTGAAGTTATGATCAATTCTCGCCCTCTGAGCATTATTATTCTCAATCAATGAAAGACTGTCATGTTTGGCAGAGACGTATAGAAACTGCTGTACAATGCGAGAATATACAATAAGAAAGATAAATGAAATAGTCTTATTGGAAATATTACAGAAGGTAAATGATTGATGAGAGTACACAGATGGACTGCTTCAACTTCACTATCTCAGAGAAAAAATCCAAGATGGATGAAGTGACAAAAATAATAACACCCTCCAAAGTCAGTACCTGGTGAAGAGCAATTGTGCAGCGGTTCTCCAAAACAGAGCAGGATGCCAACTTGTTTTAAGGAAACAAGTTTCATTAAAGGTGAATTTTCAGGTTATATAAACTCTTGTATCCAAACTGTATCCACAGACTCTACGTTATAATTATGAAATTATTTAGGAAACATAATAGTGTTTGCAATGATTTTGTAGTGTAGAGCAGAGCCATTTACAACCATTTAAAGTGGGATAACCTTAACTGTTTTCTCTAATATTACAAAATAGTGTTCAGTTTGCTCACTTTCCTCTTCATACATTAAAAAAAGCTTCTTATCCTTCACATAAAATCAATAACAAGGCTCTTTGCATTGGAGCCCATAGATCTTTGTACAGCCCCGAAAGGTATGCTGTACAGGTGCATCTCAATAAATTAGAATGTCGTGGAAAAGTTCATTTATTTCAGTAATTCAACTCAAATTGTGAAACTCGTGTATTAAATAAATTCAATGCACACAGACTGAAGTAGTTTAAGTCTTTGGTTCTTTTAAAGGGGTCCTATTATGCTTTTTCACTTTTTTAATTTTAGTCAGTGTGTAGTGTGTATGTTTGGGCATTAAAAAGATCTAGAAAGTTACAAATCTCAAAGTCCACTCCAAAGGGAGATATTTCGTTTTTTAAAAATCCCTTTTCAAGAACTACAACGAACGGCTCGTTTGGACTACAGCGTTTGGTTTCCGGGCTTTGTGATATCACAAAGCGGCTCATTAGAATTTCATTACAAATTATTCCCGCCTACAGAAATTCGAATGGTTGGGGGGTGGGGAGGGGTGAGGTTGTGGTTAGAACGCTTGGTTGAGTGAGCGCATCAGACGAGACGACGAAGAAGAAGTGCTGCTGCAGAGTTAGACAACTGTCAGATCAGCAGTCTTCCCCATGATTGTGTAGCCTAGTGACCCAAACTGAGAGACCATTTTGAAGGCTCAGGAAACCTTTGCAGGTGTTTTGAGTTGATTAGCTGATTGGCATGTCACCATATTCTAATTTGTTGAGAGAGTGAATTGGTGGGTTTTTGTTAAATGTGAGCCAAAATCATCACAATTAAAGGAACCAAAGACTTAAACTACTTCAGTCTGTGTGTACTGAATTTATTTAATACACGAGTTTCACAATTTGATTTGAATTACTGAAATAAATGAACTTTTCCACGACATTCTAATTTATTGAGATGCACCTGTACTCATGGATCCATAATCCATATCCCAAAGATTTTTTTGTTACATGCCGTACCTACTTTATTCTTGAGCATTCACATCCTTTTAGCATATTTACAACCCTGTTCCTGACAAACTTCCCCTTGGTGATTGGCCAGACCGCTTTGTAGACTTCTGGCCATCACTGTTACCCTCGTCGGCAGTTGGATGGCTGTGACCCTGGATGTGACTGGGTGGGGAAGGTGGTGGGTATGAGGGAGGCGGGATGGTCAGGTGTTGTAGAGAAGGCATTGCTGGGCGAGGTGTGGTGGGAAGGGGCGGTGGGGTCGAATGATGGTGCGAGCGAGGTCGGGGTGATGGGGAAGAGCTGGCGCTCTTTGCTCTCGGAAGGGTCTCGGGATGGTCGCTGATCTGCTCCAGCAATGAAGGCATGTCCCCCTCGATCTTCTCTAACACGGCAGCCATTTGCTTTTCAATTTGTTCGATTACACAATCCATTTGCCAGTCTGCACTCGCTCCACTTCCAGGATCCAGGCCACCGTACTGTCCGACAGAGTAAGTTGGACAGTACGGGCTACCGTACCCTGATGCGCCATGGACCATCTCTTGCAGCTCCTGCTCAAATACTGTTTTATCACAGCCAAGACTTGAAGATCCCAATCCTGCATATGTACACTGGATGTTTTTCACTGACTGGCAACCCTTGTCCGTTCGTCCTTTCTTCAACTCTCTGCTCTTAGGATTGACTTCGCAAGTCACTCCTACTTCTGCTGGACTCTCTGCAACTGCTTCCGGGAGCTGTGTTTGACACCAGCTACTTGCAGCCATATCATGGACTGTGTCTTTTTTGTTTTCTGATTTAAGAGTTGGTTCCTTTCCCACTGACAAGGTACTGGTTTTGGCATCTGAACATGAGCCATGATCCATTGAGAGTTTGGCTGCCATTGTGCGTCGATTTGGAGTATCAGGGAAAGGTGATTTATTTTCGACACTGCCAACAGTTGTGGCCTCTGGCTCCTTGGGAACATTGTTCTCTCGGTTGTCCGAGGTCTTGGCTTTCTGGCTCGCTCTTGTTGATGGTTTGTCCTCCCTATCAGAAGTGCCTTCAGTAGTCTCGTTTTTGTTCAGCTCACCTGCTTGTACTTTTAAAGAGCTGTTTGATCTGGCAAGGGTCTCTGCTTCTTTCTCTTCTGCTTTTAGGTGTCTTGCTTTCTCCTCTTCTTGATTCTCCACAGGTCTGCTTTCGACAGACACCTCATGGGACATGCTCACAGTAGAAATGCCGCCTGAGTCTGTTTGTATCCCTTTACCATCTAATCCATCCGCTTTGTCCTCTTCGCCCTGGCCTTCAACTACCCCATCAGAAGATCCCACTTCAGAGGCTCGAAGTCGCTGCATGAATGTGGTGACACGAATCGCTTTCTGAAAGTGAAATGAAGACATACCAAACACTTAGTACCTAATAAATTATAAAGTAACATGAGGTCTTCTTTGCTATGGATGTGAAATGCATTGTTAACAGGGTGGCAGTCTGTGGTAGCAATTTTCATCTCTATCGCTTTCATGAGACAAATATATTGGAGATGGGCGTTTTAGTAATTTCGTAATTTAGTAATTTGAGGCGTCTCATTTTTTTTCAGCAACAGATTTTTAGCAGTTAAATTATTTCACCAACTACAAATTACAGCTAATAATTATGCCGGAACCCAACAATGAAATGAAAATAAGAGCCATTTTTGGCTCATTTGTGTTTATTACTGGCTGCTGATCTGAATGAAATGTTTTTGATATGTATGTGTCATTGACAAAAGCATGATGTGAATCAATGAATCAGGGCCACGGTAAGTCATCTGAGGACAAATCACTTTGCCCTCTCTCTCTCTCTCTCTCTCTCTCTCTCTCTTTTCATGAGGACCACTTTGGTCCTTTCTGGCACACACACAATCACAGGGACAACTTTTCATACACATAAATGTGACACTACGATGAATATTCAATCTGGAGATTTGTCTGAGTGAATGAAGGACTAACTGGAATTCAAACTGGAATATTGAGGACACTGTGAGTAAAAGCCAGACGGCATATGACTGAATGCACATGGGACCAGCTGGGCAGCGATAAATTTGTTAGTTACTGGTGTGCAGATACAGGGAGGCTTAAGTACAGCGAGAATCTTTCCAACAATCAGACTTGAACTACATATTTCCTGAATGATCGCTGCTTAAAGAATCAGGCCAGGCCATGAGACACTGCAGCAATGTACACTAGGTATGATGCTAAAGGAAATACGAGTGCCCAAGTCAAAGATTGTTATACAGAGAAAAGAATCTCTGCCTCTAGGCTGCCCCGCGAATATCAACAGTACCTTCAACTCCTGGGTATCACATGCAAGGAAAAAGCAAACATTAATATAATAACCATCAGAACCTTTAATAAACAACAGCTTTATTTGGCATTACCATCTTTACAGTTACTGTCCTTATCCATTATCCTATTATTTATTGTGCCATTTTATAGAAGAGTGATTAATACAATCTTTAGAGGCACCTGGCAAGTTGTACATGATTGTTGTGTATGATAGTAGATTCCTCTTACCCTCCACTTGGCCTTTGCAAAGTTTTTCTCAAATTGAGCACAGACTCCTTCCTTCAGATTCTTTTCCGAAGCCCCATTTCCAGCGATCCTGGTGAAAAAACAAACAAACAAACAAACAAAAAAAAACGTTGATGTGTTGTCTCTGAAAAAAGCAACCGAGTGTTTGAGTTTGTGTGTTTGTATATAGTCTTACCATCCATGCGAAAGGGCATTTTGTGCAGTAATTCTCAGCATCGGGTCAACCTCCATAAGTCTGCAGACCAGCTCTTTCGCTGCATGACATTAAAGAGAGGAAGACTGAGGTTTAAAGCATCAAAAACTTAAAAAAAAAAAGTTTTGATTAGATCAGGAATTAGTATTAGTACCAGTAGGGGAAATTTCATCCCAGTATGGTGAATCAAATTCAAATTCTCCAGCAACAATGCGGCAGAATATTATCCGGTTGTGCATGTCTGTGTTCTCCTCCTCAGTTTCATCATAGAACGGAGGGTTTCCAGACAACCTACAAATGAAATTTGTATGATTTGTATTATGATCTGTTGTGTTGAATACATTAGTGTGTATGAGTTTATGCTGCAGATTTACTGGGATTAATTTTAAATCAAGGTTTTTTGGTGCCATAGATGCTGTATAAAACTACAGGCAGGCAGTTTTTTTTACAGTTATAAATTTGTGGTGTCAAAATAAATGGTAAATTGCTATTTTGGAACAATGTGCATTTTAGAAACATTAAACAAAAAAAATTCAAAATTAATTTAATGATTTCTGACCAGTCTTCTGAAAGCAGAAAGCCACAAACCTCTGTTTTAAAGAACCAAGCATAAAGATAATAAAGAATCGCTGACAAATCAATTGAATGTCAACACAATGTATCCAACACCAACTTACAAGATGTACATAATGACCCCCACTGCCCAACAATCGACTGGTCTTCCATAGCGATGACGAGCCACCACTTCAGGGGCTGACAGGAAATATGACAACAAAAAAAAAAGATGGGAAGGTTAGTACTTCACATACAAGTACAAATAAATAAAGAGATCATGTGATAAATCATTACCCAGATACTCGGGTGTCCCGCAGGGCTCGGTGATTGAGCCATTCTCAAACCTGGACAGGTAGAAATCCCGCAAAACGACCTTGTTGTGGTTATTCTCTCTATAGTACATCAAGTTCTCCAGCTGAAATGACAGAAAAAGGCACAGGGTAAAAAACGAAACAAAAAATCAATACTTTTATATATAAGTAATGACACAAGGAAAGACATGCATTAGGCCAAAGTATGATTGAATAAGAGGCTGCTGTGTCCCAAATAATGTTGATATTCGTCTTTCAGCTGGCCAGTAGCGACCAGACAGGACACACCCTTCACCCGTCTCAATGTGAAGAATGAGTTTTGTCTTTAAGATAAATCTGAAAACACACAGCTGACCTACTATGTATAATACATGTATCTCAGTTCTGTGATACTTCAAGCACAAGCCTTAATAAGAAATGCATCAAAGCTATATCTAAAAACATCCAGGAGGCAATTCAGAATTATGCATTACTGACAAGAATGAGCTGTGAACAAATGAGATGCACATATACATGTAACAGAGAATGTCTGATGCTAATAGTGTGCACAGCATTTTGCTGCCGTGCACTAGAGGGCACTACAAACACATGTTGTCTCATGACAAACAGCATCATAACCTTGATGGCTTTAGTGTGAAGCATTAGAACCACAGGAGGTGGCAATACTGTTTATTACTTTCATATTTGTTTTGAACATTAATGACACCCACAGGGAGCTCCTGCAATATTACAGATGCACAGTGTTATGATTCAAAGAGGACTAGGCGTTTGATTAATATAGCTGATTATCATTTAATACTCCGCAGACAAAAACATCCCCAGCACACACATATATGCTGTGGTAGCAATTTTAACACGTTAACACCGAGTTACAGCCTTATTATCACATATTCAGACTGTTTCTTTGTATATAAAGTTACAAAATTAAGCAAAAGCACAAGGTATCGTTACAAATGGCCTGTCTTTTTAATTTCATATATCAGCCCAGTTGCATTACAATTAATGCGCATGTTGCACTCCATTATTGTATTATACACAGTGCATATGGACTGCACATATGTACTTTTAATTGATAAATAATATATTATGATTGCAAACCCACCTTTAAGTTCCTGTGTACTATGTTGAGGGAGTGAATGTACGCCACTGCTTCTAAGACCTGACGGATCACATTGGCGGCATCTCTCTCTGTGTAGTTCCCCTGGTCTAAGATCCAGTCAAACACATCTCCACCTGTGGCCCTGTGACAAACAAAGTCACAAAAATAAATGAGAAAAAGAAGGGAGATCTGAATATGTTTGTAGAGTTAATTTCTATTTAATCTTTATTTAATCAGCAGTAAGGTTGCTTATTCATACTTAAGTTATACCAAGGACCAATGGGCCAATATGTGTTTGTGTGTTTGTAATAATACAAATAATACAAATCTTATAAAATTATATAAATATTATACATGTTCCATTTAAATCAAAATCGGTTCTTGCTCTTTGGCTAGTCACCAAACATAAAACAATTAGTACATTAATATCACAGTGCTATATTAGAAGGATTTTGGTTAACCATTACATAAAAAAACCTGACCAAATTTGCCAATTAGCTGCAATCATAAAGAAAGTGCGCAGTTTTCAAATGTCATATTGTTTATGAATATATTATAATAAAAATATATTAAACATAAATTAAAAAAATCTACATTTTAAATCAAATTTAAAACTAAATTTAAATCTGGGTCAAAACATTTTAATCATACCTAAAGTGATGCACAGAAGTGAAGCTCCAAAATCTTAGAATATCTTGTCAAAATGTTATATCATAATATACTGTATAAGTAATTCGACAACTTCATGTACATCTAATTCAGTGTAACACTGACACACCATTGCCACCAAAATGACATTTGAACTTCTTCAGACATTTCAAATATTTTTTTTGCAGAAGGATAGATTTGCAACCAGCATCCTGCAAGCTAAATATAAGAGAACCTTTAAAATCTCAATGGAAATAGTAAATGACTAACTGTCCAGAAACTATATTTTCTATTATAGTCACTCATTACTGTAATCTTAACAGCTCTAATAGCATGTCAATGTCATTCATGCAAAAGCAGATGACAGGGTCTTAATAGATTTTAGCTCTGGCTAGATGTGGATATTTGCATGAGGAGCGGAGACAGAAGAAGTGCATTTTCCGGAGTGATGTTCTGATGTAGAGAGATGTGTCCTTGGCCTACTGAATGACACTGGGAAGGGAACATGACTGATCCCGGCAAACGGAGGTCAGACTCACAGCTCTTGTATGATGAAGAACTCTTTCCTGGTCTCGAATGCATCAATCAGCTGCAGGATGTTTGAGTGTTTGACCCTGGAATAAATACATCATGGCAAAAAGCTGAATAGTTTCTGTATCTCACATTAAATAGAGAAAAGTGCTTCAAAGATAGTTAGAAAAGACAGAAATAATCACACCAAGGGCGATGCATACAGCATCTCTTACCCTCTCCAACCTTAAAGGAGTAGCTCACCCTGCTACATTTACAATTTTGTGCTCCAGAGTTTAAAGAAAATTTGAGGTTTGAAATGACACGAGGGCAGAATTTTATTTCTGGGTGAACTATCCCTTTAAATTTGTTCTTTGTCCTCTCAGATCAGCACTCTCACAAAACCCTACATCATCTGTTGATGTTTTGAGTCACCACGTACATTTTCAAGATCATGATCTCGTTCTTGGCTGCCTTCCGCACTTTCCTGCCATCCTTCTTGAGGAATTTCTTGCACACATAGACCTTGTCCGTCTGTCGTTCCTTTACCAGGCACAGCTCGCAAAATTCTTTGCTGCAAAGAGAAATTATACTGAATGCTGCATTTTATGCTGTAATAAATACCCCTTATGGTTGTTTTAATAAGCACATTACTGTGACAAGCACCTATCTATTGGGAGAAATGTATCTTAAATTAATGTTTAATGAGATCATGCATATGTAATTGATGGATTGGCTTTCTTAAGGCTATAATGGCAGATCTATGCACACTCACGCCTTGAGGACCTGTCCAATCTCGTATTTGTCAGTAATGTCTGACAGGCTATTGTATGTCCGCCCATCTCGCAGAGCAAGGCACCCAAATGGCATGACAGCATCCACCTGTCCAGAGGAGAACAAGCATACACATACACATACAGCCATCAATCTCAATAAAACTAATGTCATTCACTCTAGAGGAGCATGTGTCTTCACAAACTAGCCTCACCATGACAGGTCCCACATAGAAATTGCGAAATGCTATTGAATGCTGTTTCAACACAACTGAAAAGATATATTTTTTTTTTAAACAACTTCAAATTTTTTGGAACATTAACTGGAAATATTGGACATTATTCATCCAACATGTGCAGAACAATTTCTGTGTAAAACATTCTTGTGAAACAATCCATTCCTTCATAAATCGACCCATTGGACGGAATGTGACAATTTGCTACACAGAAATTAATTCTGCTTGTGTTTCATGAATAAGGCCCACTGATTATAAGACACTTACTGGAACAAGGGTGCAAAATAGATTTGGAAAGCCTTAGAAACTTAGTTTTTAGCCTTAGTTTTTTTTTTTTTTTTTAACCAAGACTCAGTAAAAGGAGATATGTTTAACACTCAGAAAATGGTTTTAAGGAGGTCTGACTAAATATTATATGAGATTTTTATTTTCTGTTCATTTTGGGTTAACAGTTTTTTTTCCCCCACCCAGCTCTTTTAAAATGTAGGACACGTCTGAATATAGTATAAAATGCTGTAAATGCTTCTAGCAATAAAAAAATGGTCCTATTATGCTTTTTCACTTTTTTAATTTTAGTCAGTGTGTAGTGTGTATGTTTGGGCATAAAAAAGATCTTCAAACTTACATATCTTGGCCTATTAGAATATCATTAAAATAATTCCCGCCTATGTAAATTCTAATGGTTGGGGGGTGGGGAGGGTCAAGGTCGTGGTTAGAACGCTTGGTTGAGTTGAGTGCATCAGACAAGATGATGAAGAAGAAGGAGCGCTGCTTTGTGTACAGCCGTTACCGGGGAAATCTTGATCTCTACCCCCCCCACAGCGCCTCCTGCTGGCAGAGAATGAGTTTGCATATATATGCCGCCTGGGAAACACTGGACTATGGTATAAATAAATTCAACTGTATAACAGTTTCACTGCAATTCATGTTATAATGTTAGAATTAAATAACAATAAAAATAATACATATGCACTTATCTGTACATAGTAAATGCAGTTATTTTTAAGTGGTTGTTGACATCCTATCTAAAACATGATTTAGCCAATAAAAAACAACAATAACATTACCACTCTAATATGTCTTGCAATATCTGTGCATGCAAAGGTTCTGCGCGATCCTCTTGTTCAATATTCTCTGGGTCTGAATCCGGTTCAAATTGATATGGCAATATTGACGCCATCCTTAAAGGGGTCATATGATGCTGCTAAAAAGAACATTATTTTGTGTATTTGGTGTAATGAAATGTGTTTATGCATAAACACTACAGTATTCCATTAAAAAATAAGAATTTTCAATTTTGATTTCATGGTGACTTTAACTAAACCGGAGCAGACGGAACTTGCTGCTTTGGCAAGGGGCGGGGCAGTACTGAAACACCGTCTAAGCTGTTCGCCAATCACAACGCACTGGGACAGCTAACCAATCACAACACATTTTGTTTTTCAGAAGGCGGACCTTCATCAAAGTCGGAACTAATCGAGCCGTTTGTGCCAGGATGGAGAGAAAGGTATTGCAATAACGTAAATTATGTAAAAAATAATGCATTTCTCGAACCACCAAGCATGAGAGCATGTTCAAGTACACCCCCAAAACAAATTCAAGACATTGTAAAAGAGCATAATAGGACCCCTTTAAATAAACAAGTGAGTAAATTAACAAATAAATAACATTGATAATGTATCAGGGTTGTAAGTAACAGGTTTGCAGATTTTGCCAAGATTAAGCTGTCACTAGTGGCTAGCTAGTATGGGACCAAATGTTATAGTTAACAATAAACATATATTTTCCATATTTGCATAATAATAATAATAATCACCATGCTTTTCTCCCTATTAAAAAGCAACTTCACATAAAATTGTCAAATACACACACATGCATACATATCATATATATGTGTGTGTATACACACACATATATATATATATATATATATATATATATATACATATATATACATGCACAGATAATAGTTTATAGTAACAGATAACAGTTATCCCTCCAAAGAACACAATTTGCATTATAAAATTGTATCCCATTTGTGAAAAGGTGTCATATAGAAAAAGGTCCAAATGCTGCTTGAGGAAACAGAAACCACGTTTTGTGTTAGATTCTGAAGAATTATCTGATGTATTACACAATGACAAGATCAGAAATATAATGCTCAAGTGAAAATAATTCAACAGATGGTTGAGAGGACATGTTTGTCTGTGAGGAGAAAAAGATCTTTAAGACTGATGGTATCAGTGAGGAAGAACGTGTTGAGAGTGACAGCATCTTTATCAGAAGAGAGAGCGCTGGTCTGTTAGCTGTGTAATCCAGCTCCGGCTCCTGCCCCTAATCCCTAATCCCTCACATGGATCCATGCAAGGGAGGGGTCGGGATACAGTAGGAGAGGTCGGGAACAAGAGAAAGATTACATAACCGGAACATTGTGTAGGACTATGCTGATTTCACGCTGAATATCTGATGTGAAGCGATGAACTGGAATATTGCAATATCTGTTTTGTCTGCTTAGAAAAGGAAGTGAAGAAATTAAAACCATCAAGGCACTTCCAGGCTTGTGCTTGACAGCTGTTCATCCTACAGCAAAGTCAACATGGCATTCTTACGCGTACTTCTGCGATATCACGTTTGTTATATTTCCATAGCTATTTCTGTTACCTGCCTTCTGGTACCACACGAACAACCCCATAACAGTCAATTAAAATGAAATTGTGACAATGATTTGTATGTGACAGGCCTTTTAGAACATTTCCGCATTTAAATAAATAAAATATGACACCCAAAAAACATGTTAAAAGAGCACCCTGTTAGTCATGGGCTTGTGTCTAATTTAAGATGTAGTCAAGATGAGAACAATGCTGTGGTGTTGTAAATTTTGACTGGATAATATTTCATGTGCAGGTCGCAACAATAACCAAAACATGCTCACCCATGAATAGAATATAAGAAACTGCAATGGTCAGATTTTTTTTTGAAAGCAAATGAAAAGTAGGGCTATTTTTAAAATCGACTAATTTCCTGAATCGGATGGTTTTGGGTTAACTTGACCCCAGCCAGTCACATTTCTTAAGGGTCCTTTACATAAGATGTCTTCTTGTGTTCAAATTTAACTAGATGGGGCACAACAGAATGAAACAGAACACATGGCTCTCCAGACGTGTTTCAAAAAGTGAAACTATTTTTAACTTGACATGCTATCTTAAAAATGCAACACTCATGTCAGAGCTGTGGCACAGAGGGTAGTGCATTGCTTCTGAAATATAAAAGGGCTGAAGAGCTTGTGGGGTTCGAGTTTGGCTCAGACCAAACCCTTCTCTCTCTGTACATGGCACAATATTCAAAAGCAGTGGCCACTTTTAAAAGAGGGTTTTGTTGCGTACAGCAGCAAAATACAATTTTATAATAACAAATGAATATTTATTTACAAATTTTTTTTACAATTTTAAACAAATAAATAAATTAGAAGCATGCTTAAATACTTTAAAACTTTCAAATACTTTATTTATAATAAATACTTCTATAATAATAAATAACTTTAAATAAACTATATACAGATAGATATTAAAGTATTAAATATAATTTTTAATTAAAGATGCACTATGTAACTTTTTTGTTTGAAATTAACAAAATGTAAATAATGAGTGAATACATCATAAAACCATCCTGTGAACCGTGTTTATGCCTTACCCTAAATCACAACAGCAAGCTTATAATAGTTATTCATATTTTAGAGTTATCAGGACAAATTTCCCAAGAAACTGCATACTTTCACAAGTTTACTGTTTTTACAAGTTTATGTCATATCCGTAAATAGAGATGTAATGATTCAGACAACTCACGATGTGACACAATTCCACAATACTGATTTCACGATACGAATTTCTCACTCTTCTTTCCACGTTTTTTTTAATGTAAAGATGCCCTTTTATTATTTCTCAGACAAAATTGTTTAAAACAAATCCCAAATCAAACAAATAAAGAATACAAATTATTCTTTAAATTAGATTGTATAATTTCAAAATTTAAAGCAAAGATAGAATAGTCTGACTTCTAATTTGTGAAATTAGGCTACATAAAACATACGTGAACAACAAAAACAGCAGACGGGCTGCATGAGACGCAAATTCACTCTCTTCCAGCAAGTGGTGCTTATGGAACAGCGGCAATATAGTGTTTCCTTGCTTGCTGCTGTAAACAAACTAGCGCTGCGCTTATAAACACTACTTCAGTATGCATTATACAGAGACAAGATGGAAGGAAAATGCCATCAAAGCTTTTCTGAAGACAGTTCCCCTCAGAGATACATTCATATAAACCCCCACCCCAAACTGTATTACGACTAGTTTAACATTTCAACCGACCGGAATCGTCATACATTTTTATACATTTTCAACCGGTTCAGGGTGCATCGCTACATCCCTATCTGTAAATAAAGAAAAGAAGGCTACTACTCTATTAAGTGGAAATAGCTTAAAGCCACAACAACTGAATCTCTAAACCAGTTACTAGTTTGGTCTATTTGTTTACAAATAGTTTCCACCATTATCTGATATAAATAGCAGTCATCAAGTCTAACATTAGCATTGCCAAACTTTTGGCAGCAAACTATTGGCAGCAACTTACCTTAATAAGACCTCATCCGTTTTTTTACTAAATGGGAGAGTTTCGATGTTGTTAGTGACTGATCATCTGTAACTATCTACACAGCGGTGTGGCTCAAACCATCAAATTCATCCACGCAGAATAGCAAAGCCGAAGTTCATGTAATGCCCAAAACAATGTTCCTCAGCAAGTGTTTTGTAGTCTTATGCCTCAACCACTAGAGGGCCAAAAGTCACACAGTGTAGCTTTTTTTAAAAGAAAAAAATATAAATAAGACTAGTCATTGGAGGATGACTAGCTGATGACTGTGGCCCATCTGTAACGCAGAGGAAGTTATACGTTTTGAGCCAGAGCTGCTACTTCTCTCCTACGGGCACTTTTTAACACTCTTTCCGTATGGCATGAACATACTGACTGACAAGATATATTCACAACGAGCGTGGATTCCCTCCGGAGATGGATGCAAATACAGAAGGTGACATGCTTACATTAGGGTAGTGATGCGCACGTTTTGATTGGAACCTTGCACTGGAGTGACGGATCACATCTGACAGCTCTCGCTCATTAGTTGCACTCAATACGAGCGTGTGCACTGCGTTACAGGACTCAGGTGCATCGTAAACACGTACTAAACCGCACATCCTTCTCTCTGCGGTGCAGAAAAAGTCAATCTTGTTGAGAAGACTTTGTTAATGTTTCATTATGGGACACGTTGAAGGATTATTGTCTGAGAGCATGTGATTTCTCAGGTCGGTTCTGGCAAAAATGTATGTCGTTTTAATTGGGGTCCATGCATATTCATAATGGCTATTTTTGCACACGCCCACGCCTTACATACACACACCCATCTTTGGGTCCAAAATTAGCATTCGAACATTCTCGCAGCTCGCAGAAGGCAACGCGTCCGCCGGAGACAGAGTTCAAGAAAGATACGAAGACAAAGACGAGGCAGCAACAAAGGGCTTGATGGGGTGCCTTCTACAAAGACTAGCGTTGCAACAGATGCCTCCCTCCATCATTAAAGGCCATGAGACCCTCAACCATCAGCCTTTCCCAAGACACTTCTCTGTAAAGCTGTGCTCTTCTCTCTCCTGTCTGTACTGCTCTTATTAAAGCAATGAATCTTCATCTCTAGAGACACACACATTAAACACCAGATCCAATCCCACAGGATGGATGAGAGGAGCTGTGCTGTTCTCCAAACACATCTGAACCCAAACCCACACAAACACACGCAAGCAAGCACACACACCGCCTCACAATCCAGCACAGCAACAAGTTCAAAAGTCACAGCATGGAGTGTAGAAGTTTGATGTCCTCCCTTCTTCCCCTTGCTTAATCTGGTGCTAAATTATAGCGTGCAGTCTCGCGTTCATGTCCACCTCTCACAGACAAACACCATAATCATTATCATCCTGCTGGGTTTATTATGCATTTGGTGTGCTGAAACAGAATTTTGGCACCGCTAGGCGCAATATTTGCCAGAGCCTCGGCTCAAGCCTCAGATATAGTGAAAATATTGAGAAAAGACTCATTCGAATTAGTAAAGCAAATATTCTGCCTTCGGTTCAGCTTATTTGTTACAATTACATGTCATGTTGGAGTACTGTATCACAGAGCATTGTATGGGAAATGTAAACAGAACACCATTTACACTTGCGACAGATTGGAAGTAGCGATCTTTCTTCCGTACTGTGACATACATCCAAGTGAAAAGGATTATTGAAAAGAAAACAACTTAGGGACTCAGTTCAACTTAATTTGGTTGTTGATTGGATAGAGGCAGATCTGAATGCAAGCTTACAGTCGACTTTTAGAAAGGGGCAGGGTTTATACGGACGAAATGACTGGAAAAGTCCAGACATATGTCACGAAGTCTGACATTTCACCAGAAGATATAGAATTTCAATTAAAAATTACAAGGTCAAAGTATTTCGGGATAAAAAACAATGAAAATTGACAAATTGTTCACAATGGTTGAATCATTCACGATAAAAATCAAAATTCACTCCGAATCGTTTTGTGAACTGAATCAAATGATTCCCTCAAAATATCTGACTCGAATGATTAGTTCACGAATCGGACATTGCAATTTCTCTCATGAGCATGCCTTAAAGAACTAGGGTGGATATTTGTTGGTGAAGACTTAAATTTCAGTCTGTTCCTCACACAAAATCATCACATGACTTCAGAAGACTTGGAATATAGTTCATGAGTCGTACAGATGACTTTTATGATACCTTTATGGGCTTTTTTGTCCTTTTAAAGCTTGAAACTCCAGTTTTCATTTTAATTTCCTGAAAAAGAGTGAGTCACTAGAACATTCTTCAAAATGTTATTCTTCTACTGCTATAACATACAAAATACTTCTCTGGTTTGCCTGACGTCAAAATGATACAGATCATGTCGTAAGTTTTACTTTTTAGAATTTTTTCTGCTTTATCAAGATGCAGAAACGCGCTGACCTCTTTTGGTCTGATCACTTGTGAACAGATCACCTGAGACAGATGTTAATACAAGTGTAAACACAGCCTTGTATTCATTTTTAAGTTACCCACCCATGACTTGGTCCGATTCCTAAATCAATAACATGTCCAACTTTACTAGTGGATTCTTGGAATGGACTTTGGCATGAATGTAAATGGGGCAGTGTTAACCCCACCCAGGCAGAGTGAGTCCAGCTGGGCTGCTGCTTGGAGCAGCTGGATGCGCCACAAATCAGTATAGGGAGGAGGGAAGGGTTCTCATTCACACACAAGATGCTCATCCAAACTGTCTGCTCCTCAGCAGGGAGGCTCAGAAATCTGGAGCTGATGCAAAAGGACAGCTTCCATACAGGAAAGGCAGCATAGGCCTGGATTAAATCAATCTGTTACCCTTCAGGTGGAATGCTATGAATTGACCAGGACTGATGCCGAAGACATGTTTTGCCAGTTTCTGTAGGTTGTACATTATGTACGTGACTAGAATGAGTGCCTTATCCCTGTGTTTAAGTGCACATAGGTGAAGACACAGGCAACACGAACAGGAAGGAGAATATATTGAAAAGAACTGGGAGAATGCTTAGCAGGGAGGGAGGAGATCTGAATGAGAAAATAATCAACAGCACAATAGATGTGAGGACTGAAGGTTAAAAGCATGGTCACGTCATTGTGACTGGCTGATTAAATGGTCAAAAACAGGGATATTTCACCCCAAAATGGAAATTTTGTCATATTTACTCACTCTCATTTTCTTCCAAACCTGACGTCTGTAGGGAAAAAAGAAGATATTTTGAGAAATGGTTCAACTGTCCATAAAATGAAAGACAATGGGGTAAAAAAAAAACACTGGTTTGCACTAAATTTCATTGAATATATCAAAAAGATATTTTTCCACAGTGTGTTCCACAGCAGAACAGTCATACAGATTTACAATGACATGGGGACATAATTTACATTTTTAATTTGGTTTTGATACTTTTATTTTTTTTATAATGAATTTGGCATGCATATGGACTTGTATTCAAGATATCAATTTTACTATTCAATGCATTCCCGGGAATCAAATCCATAACCTTGGAATTTTTATAACCATGTTTGACTATTCAAGTAATAGTGAACACACTATTTAAATACATTTTTATTTTAATAATTAATATAAATATATAAAAATGTTGTCCTACAAAAAAAAGCTGCTCCTTATGTCTTTTAAGTGAAAAACTGCATCATGAAGCTAGGGAAAAAAAAAACTCTACCACATGCCACTGACATTTTTTCAGTTTGTCATACTCAAGTGGGAAGGGAAAGAAATCTAAAACGAAAACTCCAAATGTACTGTAAAAATCGGTTCAGTGATTCATGAGAAATGTTAAAGTATCCATAATGGTATTTTGAGACTCGTGTAGGTAGAGGAGAGGAACATATTGTGTTAAAAGACTGTAGGTACAACATAACTGTGGGAGGACAGATTTTATTCATTAGAAAGACAGAAACCATCAAAGCTTTCATTCGTCTTCCTGTCTGAGTCTTCACTCAGCTCCTATTGTCTTTAATATTAAGTGGAATCGTTACCTGTGATGACACAAATTGATTTCATTGTGGTTTTGCCACAATATAATGAGGGACTCCTGCTGCTCGCTGTAGTCTCTTATGCCTCTGAGAAGCTAATGCAAATGTTGCATTTCCTTTTTTAAGCCGTTTGCCTGCTCGCTGCATGAGCGAACCCTTTGCCCAATTATAATCAGCGATCTCCACATAGTTCATAGTTCCCTCATCACTGAACTGTCTGCAAGCAACAACAGAGCAGAAAATAATTTATACCCACCTTTTTAATAAGCAAACTTAGCTCAGTGCGCCAATGTAAATTTACAACCTCAGTCTGCAGGAGGTACGCCGGGTGTATTTATTTATTTTTTGTCAGAATTATGGACATATTATAAAACCAAGCTCCAAAACAAATGCAAATGAAGCCTTGTAAATGGATTTCTATGAAATGATGCACATACCACGCAGAAACCCAGAGCTGCAAACGGGTCCTGCTTCTTTGCGACGAAAAACATTTTTTAAGTTACATTAAACCCATTAGCGAAAATCAAATATAACCGAAGACATTTAAAGCAAGAAGACGGGCTTCTTGCCGATCCGGTACAGCAGGAGATGCGACTATTGCTCCGGTTTGCTATATAACGAGTTTTTAAAGCATGCTGGCAGCAGCGGTAAAAGGGCCCTTCATGAGACCCTTCTTTTAGCAATTCTGCTGCTTTTTTAACACGGATGCCTGTGTCCTAGCAGAATCTAAATGAGGTCCCTGGGGTCTCGCACAGCCGGGGCCACATACAAGACATCCGCATCATTACCTTTCTCTGTCTCCCTACAGGCTGTTCTTCAGCTATAGATACTTTATATCTCCCAGTGGGGAGACAGTGGAGCTAAAACAGGAGATGGTGTGTGTGTAACCTTTGGTCAATAGACACCTGCGGATAAAAGCGGCGATTGACTGAAGCAAAAATCAATTTGATGAGTGACAAACAGCTACAGTCCAAAACTGAGATACAAACACAGGAAGGATAGCAGACGAATAAAACATTATGCCTCATTCTTGTTTGATGATGGATTGGCAGATTTCCGTTTGATGGACCGAGAAAAACTAACAAAACAGGATGTGATAGAGAGTTGGGAGGGTAAATGTGCATTCGCTTGCTATTGTTTATGAATTATGCATTAGCATTGAGTGGATTACCGCTGAAAGGCAGCGCGGTAACTCACGCTCAAATGCAGTAATGAGAAAAAGATACACTTGCTTACCAACTAACTGTGACTTTAATTCAGCATTATGCACAGACCTTTGAGTTGTACTTATACAACTCAAAGGTCTACTTAATACTTAAAACATTACAATAGTCCAGTCTGGAGAGAACAAGAGCTTGGACAAGGAGTTGTGCGGTCTGCTATGTTAGGAAGGGTCTAATCTTCCTAATGTATAAGGCAAACCTGCAGGACCGGGCCGTTGTAGCAATATGGTCTGTGAAGCTTAACTGATCATCCATCACAACTCCAAGGTTCCTGGCTGTCCTGGAAAGAGTTATGGTTGACGAACCTAGCTGTATAGAGAGGTTGAGATGAAGTGCTGGGTTGGCTGAGACCACGAGCAGTTCTGTCTTAGCAAGGTTAAGTTGAAGTTGATGATCCTTCATCCTGCCAGAAATGTCTGTCAGACAGGCTGCAATGCGAACAGCTACTGTCGGATCATCTAGTTGGAATGAGAAGTAGAGTTGAGTGTCATCAGCATAGCAATGATAGGAAAAGCCATGCTTCTGAATGACAGATCCTAAAGATGACATGTAGATGGAGAAGAGAAGTGGTCCAAGCACTGAGCCTTGAGGAACCCCATTAGCAAGAAGTTGTGACTTAGAAACCTCACCCCTCCAAGACACCCTGAAGGACCTACCAGAGAGGTAAGACTTGAACCACTGGAGTCTGGTTCCTGAGATGCCCATCTTCATAAGGGTGGACAGGAGGATCTGGTGGTTAACTGCGTCAAAAGCATCAGACAGATCCAGCAAGATGAGTACTGAGGATTTGGAAGCTGCTCTTGCCAGTCTCAGGGCTTCAGTAACCGAGAGCACTGCAGTATGTAAATGTATTTGTAGTACACTTAGCATGAAATAAAGTATTTCAAATACATTTTAGTGTATTAATTTTTCACTATGGTAAGGCGATATATAGACTGATTTTTGTAAGTAATCGTCAATATGGGAATGGTTCAATTAATTGTGCAAACTTAAAGTATTAAACATTATTTTTTTTCTGTAATTTAAATAACAGAATCTAGATATTAGATAAAAAAACCTAAACTTAAATTTAAACTAAATAATTCCAAATGTGGCTTTAGCAGCTAAATTAAATAAAATGTTATGTTAAATAATAAAATGTTACATAAAAAGTAACTAGTAGTACTAAAATTATATAAAAAACTTAAACTGAAATAAAGATAAATTAAAAGTATATAGAAATATTTAGAAAAAATTGAAAATGACTGAAAAACAAAATTACTAAAACTTGAAAAATTCAACACATTACTATAACACCATTTCTAACTGCAGTTAACAAACTTGAAAAAAACTGAAAATAAACTAAATGCTGTTGACAGTGCTTAAACTGTTTTTCCCCAAAATATAAAATTTTAATGGGCCATATTTTGCATCTATATAAATGCCCATTTCAAATGTGACATGAGTAACAATGCTTACTTACGGGTTGTGGGTTTGCTGTCAGGTCTAATATAGTTGTTTAGTCAATAACAGCCTCTTTGCATAGCTTGCATTACATTCCGATGGGTTCACAAAACAAATCTCACTGAAATGTGTCGCACAAACTGTAAAGGTCAGATTGATTCGATCACCTTGTTAAATGAAGGTTTCTGGTTTAGTGCAAGTTAAGCTCTAACGGAAACATCGGTGACATACTGTCAATTATCACTGAAAATAATTTAGATCCATTTTACAAGTTGAAGAACGAGTAAAAATTGTCTGTGGTAATCGACACTATGCCACAAATGCTGTTGATAAAACTGAACTTGTTAAACCCGGATCATTCCTTTCAAAATAAACCTCACCTACACGTTTCTAATGTTATGCAAGGCCGCATGTGCTACCCTACAGCAAGGAACAGCTTGCAGACCCATAAAAACAGAAAGGTGGTACTTCCACCTTGAATTGCTAAGATAGAAAAAAAAATGCAGAATATACATACATGTCAGGGAACATAATCTGATTATTTTTTATATAGTTGATTACACTAAATTCATATAAATATTACATTTATTGGAGCTGAATACCATGAACAAAAATCAACAGGCTACATATAAAAACTGGACTCTTTAAGAGCTGTTTGTGTGCAAAATAGAACTGCATGATTCTGGATAA
>NW_015555711.1:400202-409080 GCF_001515605.1 Sinocyclocheilus anshuiensis
TTGGTCTCCTCTTTTAATGTGGCCACTAATGCAAACTGTCTGTAAAGTAAATGCGTGTTTTTCTCATTTATATACTGTATGTGTGGCCATGCCTTTGACAAATTATTAATTCCCTGCATACAGAGGACCTGGATGAAGAGAAGGAAAGCCCCTCAGAGCCCGAACTCAGTGAAAAACAGAAACATCAACTCCGCCACAGAGAGCTTTTCCTTTCCCGCCAGTACGAATCCCTCCCCGCCACACACATCAGGTAAACCCACACATCCGTATGTTTCTAAGTATCTGATAGACCAAAACGTGCCATTTAATCCTCAGTTCACATTTTCAGAGGGCAGTTAAGGTAAGATAACAGCGCCCATATAGCACAGCACAACCCCAGCCTTTGAGTCACAGTTCTGCATCCATTCTTTAGCTGGCCGGTGGCACCCCAGGGCTTTTGTAGCACCCGCTGTGATTCAGGTGATAAATGCATTAGCAGCCTGGAGCCGGGTGGCAGTGGTTCTAATCAAAGGGAAGCCTCCTATGAGAAACATTAGTGGTGGTGCCGAGGTTTGGAGAGGCCTGCTGTGCTCACTGAAATTGATATTGGCCTCCAAATAAAGGAAATGTCACTCCCTTTCTTCTTTCTTTGTTTCATTTTTTTCTTTTGGCTTCTGTGATCCATAAATATTGAGCAGTCATTGTAGGAGGCTAGCTGGCCTTTACAAGGGATAATGTATTTTGTGTGGAACTGGACACGTCAAGATGGAGTTAAATTTTATTCATTTTTTTTAGCTCTGTCTCCCAATAAAGAAGAAAAATTAATGTGCCAATTTAAATTCTGCATACAAATGAGTCGGTCTTAATTAGGGTTGGTTATTGTTTGAATTTTTATCAATTTATCAATTATCATGAACAAAAATCAACAGGCTACATATAAAAACTGGACTCTTTAAGAGCTGTTTGTGTGCAAAATAGAACTGCATGATTCTGGATAAACTGAGTTTTTTCCCCCTTTTTTCCCCAATGGAAGTTGTGGTTATCTCATGATTCTGAAGAAAAAACATTAGACAACTACACAAAATCACATGTATTTTATGAATAAATGATTCAATGACTCACTCAAGATGTATTTGTTTCATTACTAGATGAATCAGCGTTCTTGAACGAATCTCTTGTATGATTCAAAGACAAATACTGTACATTTTAACAGCCCCTTTTCGCCACCTATTGGCGTAACAATGTAATCGATAAATCTTCATTTGAAGTGTCAAATTACTTTCAAAAGGTGATTTACTCTATTTTAATCGCTACCGTACACATCAGAGTTTATATCTGAACTATAAACTTTTATCTCAGTACTTCTGTGATTTGAATGTTTGTAACACAGAAATAATGATACTGTGTGGTTGAAGAAGCTGTTTCATTCATGACAGATGACAGCTGCTCTCTTTAGGACAATGGCAGCGCGAACGCAGATTTAAATGTTCAAATCACACTGGTGAGATCGTATGCTGCACGGACGAACCAAGTGATCACAACATTGATCTCGCATGTCAAATGTTGAGGAATGAAACAGACGAATCATTGTAATTTAGAAATAGAATCACGTTGGTGTTTGAATCGTGTTCGTGAACTTTAACAATCTATTAAATTGTCATGTTAGTGGTGACACCTCTCTTGCAACATGTTTAGCTATCACAGATATTATACTTAGCTTTTTTGGCATCTGATCGCAAATGTAACCAAACTTTGGAGCGCTTAAGATTAGCGAGCAAGGTCCTGGCAGATCGCTAGGTCCAGTCCTCACAGATGAAGGGGGGAAAAAGCACATAGGAATCGATAGGCGGAATCCAAATTTTAATTTGACAACAAGTATCCGATTCCTGACCTTAAGAATCCGATTCTGGAATTTTCGATTCCCAACCCTAACGATAGGAGATGGACTTTTTCACTGGAGGAAACGTTATTAAGGATTATGGATTAGTATGTTGTTGGCCAGAAAGAAAATTCCTTAATGATGTATTTGTTTCTAACAAACATGCAGCTTTTCACTTCACAAAATGTTAATTGATGGACTGGAGTCATGTGGATAGTTTGTTGATTATTGTGATGTTTTTATTAGCTGTTTGAACTCTCATTCTGATGGCACCCATTCACTGCAGAGGATCTATTGGTGAGCAAGTGATGTAATGCTAAATTTCTCCAAATCTGTCCAATGAAGAAACAAACTCATCTACATCTTGAATGGCATATGGGTGAATAAATTATTATTTCAGGAGGAACTATTCCTTTAAATTAATGGGCCTGTCTGCCAGAGGCGTCATGCCTATTCAAACTGCCCCCTCAGATTTTTGAGCCAAGTGGATTTTGAATGCAGCTTCCAAAAGACAAAAATAGGCGAATAATATTTTTTTATATTTCATACAATCACACTGGTGTTATTAGAACGTGCAGTGCGGCACAACATCGGCTGCTAAATTCAAATCAGCGTTCGCGCTTTGGCTGGCGCTGAGCCAGAGACAGACGCGTTTTCACAGCTGCACATTGTAACAAATCACACACGATTCTGTTGAGCTTATGAATGCAATGACCAATCAGAGGCGTTCAGATGAGTCATCGTGGAAATGTTTTGTTCAGTGCGCGCGCTCGCTGAAGGAATTCTACTCTCTGATGATTCTCTCAACAGAAACAACAAAGTGCAGTTGTACATACGATGCAAGTAGGATATTTATTTCACAGGGTAAACAGCTTCAGTGATTATAATGAGATTTTTTGAGAGTGCTTAAAATGTTCTTTGATAATGTCAATGTTCTTTGCTTTCTAATGAAAGTGCTATAATTAGTAAATTACAATGTTTCTATTAAATTCACATTAAATACAAAGTCAGTCTTATTAAAAATATTTTATGGCATGACACCCATATCTGGTATAAGTAAAAAGAAGTTAATAGATTACACTATTAGGCTACTTTGCCCATCGCCCATTATCAACTAACATAATATATAAAGGTGCAAAATGCACAATCAGAGGCGTTCAGATGAGTCATCGCGGAAATGTTTTAGTGTGCGCGTTCGCTGAAGGAATTCTGCTCTCTGATGATTCTCTCATCAGAAACAACAAAGTGCAGTTGTACATACGATGCAAGTAGGATATTTATTTCACAGTTTAAACAGCTTCAGTGATTATAATGGGAGTTTTTGAGAGTGCTTAAAATGTTCTTTGATAATGTCAATGTTCTTTGCTTTCTAATGAAAGTGCTATAATTAGTAAATTACAATGTTTCTATTAAATTCACATTAAATACAAAGTCAGTCTTATTAAAAATATTTTATGGCATGACACCCATATCTGGTAAAATGTCAAGTTGTTATGTGTAGTTAATAGATTACACTAGTCTACTTTGCCCATCACCATTTATTGATTAAATAACAATCTATAAAGGTGCAAAACGCATTTGCTTAGGCTACACATTTGAGAATCGAGATATTTCCTAATATAGTTAACACGTGTGGAAATATTTCGAATAAAAAGGAAAAAAATAAATAAATTGAGAATCGAGATATTTCATGTTATAGTTAACACGTTTGGGAATATTTTGGATAAAAAGGGAAAAATAAATAAAACAAGCCTATATCAATTATACTTATATACATATTATATATATTATATTACATATTATATATACTTATATACATATATACAGTATATATATATATATATATATATATATATGGCTGGTGTGTGTCATGACAAGCATGACGAGCAGACGAGCAAGATTTTCTGGTTTAATAATTATTGATTTGTTTCTGAGAACCTTCCATGCTGCATAATGTTTAGGTTGATTGATAATTGCACATGTGCAAGTAAAATTATGCACAACCCTCACCTATAGACATTCACATGCATTACTACTCTCTCTCACACACACACACACACAAGCACACACACATCCTTCTGGCGCTTTCTTTCACCAGCTGTGATGCTAAACTAACATTGCAGACTGTTCAAGATTCTGTTTGAAAAATGCCTCGCTACTCCATTCTCCACTACTTTATTATTTTCATGTAAAATTAACCATTACAGAAGCTGTGATATATTCTTTTCCCCTCAAACCCCAATTGATGATTGTACTCTAAACGTTTGGTCTCCACACTATATCTCTCTATTCTCATGAAGCTTTGATCCTTTACACTATTGTTCATTTACCCAGCTCCCCCTCTTCCTGCTCAGCCTCTGTTTTCAAATGTGAAAGTGGAAAGAACACACATGAAGAGAAGAGCGAATAAAGGACACAACCTGGCATGATACAATTTTCAGATTTAAATCAGCAATGGACAAAGGCTTTGTGTTGAACATACAAGCCAAATTTGGCAACAGAAATGGAGAGCATCTGTTATGCACACAGTCGATTAAAAAAACTGTTATGTCATTCATTGTTTGTCACAATCACAATTTATTTTTTAATTAAATGAAAAGAAATGCAGAAATACCTTAAAACAACCACAAAGTAGTTTGTAGGTCAAGTACTGTATATGCCAGACATAATGTCATCATACAGTTAGAATGATCTCAAAATCCAGCTGTAAACTGAGCATCTGCAGTACTATGAGCCTCAAGCTTGTTTCCAATGGAAGACATCTGCACGTTATACACTTTTACACTCACCCATACTCAACTCATTCCACCTAGTTTTACAAATTATCATTAATATTACTATGCCCATAAATAGGACTGAAAAAGATACATATATACATAGCCACTTAAAGTGCACTACTGTTTGTTGATGGAAAAAAGTGATAACTTGCCTTATTTGATCGCACTGTGTCAAGACAATATATCTTCAACTACAGTCCAACATTTTATAGTATTTAAGATAGTTATGCATAATATAAGGCGTAATGTTACCATCTCCACGCTACAAACAAGCACATCTATCATAATGCACAATGATTCTCCCCCTAAAAGCCTCTAACATGTATTTTGGGCTTCAGTTCGTCATATTAATGGAGTGCTTTGACTAATTTTCCGCCCACTTGTTGGCATCTCACCTGAGTACATATTCGTTGATTTATGTTATGTTGTCTTCAATGTGGATAGCAGCTTCATCTTCGGATGGTAAACATTTTAAAGGGTTAGTTCACCCAAAAATGAAAATTGTGTCATTAATTACTCGCCCTCATGTTATTTCAACCCCATAAGACCTTTGTTCATCTTCGGAACACAAATTAAGATATTTTTGATGGAATCTGAGAGCTGTCTGACCCTCCATAGACAGCAATACAACTGAAATGTTCCCACAGTCCAGAGACGTAGCAAGGAGATCTGTAAAATAATCCATGTGACATCAGGGGTTCAACCGTAATATTACGAAGCAACGAGAATACTTTCTGTGCGCAAAAGAAGAAAAAAAACAACTTTATTCAACAATTCGTCTCCTCCGCATCACCCTGGTGCCATTTTGGAGAATATCCGCTGGACGTAAAACAACGTATGCTGTTCTGTGTTAGCTGCGTCACACTGGAACGAAAACAGCGTAACAGCGTTAAGTCGTTTCTTTTTTCTTTTGCGCACAAAAAGTATTCTCGTAGCTTCGTATAATTACGGTTGAACCCCTGATGTCACATGGATTATTTTACAGATCTCCTTGCTATGTTTCTGGACTTGGGAACATTTCAGTTGTATTGCTGTCTATGGAGGGTCAGACAGCTCTCAGATTCCATCAAAAATATCTTATTTTGTGTTCCGAAGATGAACGAAGGTCTTACGGGCTTGAAACGACATGAGGGTGAGTAATTAATGACAGAATTTTCATTTTTGGGTGAACTAACCCTTTAATGGTCCGCTTACTTCTGTTAATCTCGCACAACTAACAAGGTATGACCATGGTGATTCAGTATCCTGAGACATAAAGAGAGTGAGCTAGTCAGGTTTTACTGGAATAATAGAGAGGACAACTTGTTTAAGCGCGCGAATTGGCTTCTGCTTGTCTCTGTGCAGTTTGGACTGAAGGAACCGCCTAATTGATTCATTTGAGTGAGTCACCTATGCTGGAACAGCTATGTTCGACAAAAAGATTAGACCGATTCATTGAAAAGGAGAGATTCAAAAGAGTCATTAAGTTCCGAATCGGTTGTTCTGATTCAAAACCTTCAGAGAAAACACGTCTTTATTGTGGAAATATTGTCCGTAAAAATAACACACTTTAGCCTACCGCTGTTTTACAATGCCACATTGATACTTCTCAAATAAAATGGCTACTGAAAAGGTGATTTAAAAAAAACAGAGACTCTACCACCTTTCTACTGAGAAATGTAGAAATGTAGCGAATGCGATACATGTTTGAAATTTAATCTTAAGACATAAATTGGCCTACTGTATCTTGCGATTGGGCCCATAATTAGAGTTTTTTTTGTTAGGCTACATAAAAATTGTAATTTAAAACAGTAATATATTTATATCTTCATTTTTATAATTAGAGTTAAAACAATAATTATAAATAATATTTCCTATAGATGTGCAACCATTTGTATAAATAATTTTCATATAAAAATCATGTGTCATATGACCATTAATCAACATCGGAGAACAATGAATATGCGAACGTGTAATTATTAAATTTGAATTATTAACTTGAAATCTCAGGGGGTACTTTAAGTAAATATTTTTTGTGTAAGGGGTTCAAGAAAACTTTGAGAAGAGTTTGACTGGACACATGGATTTGGCATCAATAACAACAGATAGCCTATAGGAAACGTCAATAAGCCTATTCATTTTGCTATCCAATCAGAACAGACTTGTGACCCATTTTGTTTGTGAGTGGCCCACCAAAATAGAACCACTGCTTTAATCTTCATTAATCAGACCTTCCTATCAGAAGGGTCTTCAAGCTAATGAACAAACAAGAGTAATGGGTCCACTGAGGAAGTAAACGCAACAAACCTTTAAGCTGCTAACGCCACACTAATGTTACTGTGAATTGAAAAAAAAAAAGCTTCATGGCAGTTTAATGAGGACATTGCATGAAACTACTGCAGCTGATGAAATAAAAATATAGTTTTTTCATAACGTGAGGTGAATCTGGGATATGGAAGATATGAGTGTGAGAAACAGTGTTGCGCGCCCATGCGAGTGCAGCCATGTCTTCGGAGGAGAATTAGGTCAGTTGGGCTCCTGGGAGAATCAGAGGGAAAAAGAGAGAGAAAGAGCAAGAACAAGCGAGTGAAACAGAGAAGACAGCGGGGATAAGGGATGGAGTGAACAAAGTAGAAGGTTAAAAGTGAAGGATGAAGGAGAAAGAGAGAAAAAAACACCTGAAATGATTTAAGTGGATGGTACCCAGAGAAAAATGATTCATAGATCAAGTAAATAATGCATTAAATAATAATGAAAAAAAAATTACCAATGGTATGCTTTTTACCAATGGTATGTTTTTTTCAGTTTACTTCTAACTAAGAAGGAACACAAGTAATGCATTTAAATGCTAGCTTTTCCATCATGATGTTTTATGTTGTCAATCTCAAAGCATTTGAGTTTAATGCTTTTATTTACCTGTTTCTGAGGTCAAATAGCCCTAACATGAAAAAAATAAAAAATACATTTCTAGCATCTTTCCAGCATGCCCTGGGATATACATAATTAATATTGTTGTATTGACCATTTGCCATTTTTATTTACATCACTGATGATTTTGTCTGCACATTAGGAAATTAGTTGTCTTGTATGTCAGGATTAGTTTTCTTATGATCCAGTCTCCTGTATGATCATTTATGACTGATTTTAAATCATGTGAACTTTACATTACGTTCAGTCAAGATATTTACTTAAAATGCCAAAGCAAATGAATTCAACTCATTCAACTCAACTCAAGACATGCAGTCTATTGCCTTGAATGTTTTATTCATTGAAGTTCTATTAAAAACCTCATTTTTACATCATAAACTTTGAAAGTGTCTATACAAACTGAAATGATGTAGAGATGCTTATGTGAAACATTTAAAAGATGAAGCATCATAGAGAAAAATCTGACATATCTGCACTAAAGTTTACACAAGTGAGTATAGATGTCCGTGATGTCTTTCTAAAGCAAACAGCTCCTCAGCTCAAATCTCAAAGTACAGTGATGTGTCCCTCCACTCCATCCCCCCTTCAGTCATTTAAAAACACAGTTTCATCTCCAGCTCTGTACTGTAGGGCTTGACACTGTACTGGGGTAATTAGTTAGTGGCTGGAATAGATGTATGAAATATTAAGGGACTTCCAATGGGACCAAACTTCAAATGAAAATCTTGCTGGCCTTCTGGAAATGTGCCAAGCAGGAAAACTGGAAATATGTACTAAAATAACTGGGAAATGCACTGGGACATACATAATTAATAAGGCTGTAATGACCATTTGCCACTTATATTGTTGCTGAATTTGTTGTCACATTTAGAAATGTGTTGTCTTGTATGCCAGGATTAATTTCTTACAGTTTCTTGTATGGTTATTTATGACAGATTTTAAATCATGAAAACTTTAAAATACTACACTCTTAAAAGTAAAGGTTCCAATAGCATGTTTTTGCAGGGATGCCATAAAATAACCATTTTTCGGTTCCCCAGCGAACCTTTAAGTGATAAGTTCTTTAAAGGGGTCATATGATGCTTTTTTAAAGATCATTATTTTGTGTATTTGGTGTCTCTCTCTCTCTCTCTCGCTCTCTCCCTTGCTCTCTCGCTCTCTCCCTCTCTCTTTCGCTCTCTCTCTCTCTCTCTCTCTCTCTCTCTCGCGCGCTCAATTTCAATTTCAATTTAAGAGTGCTTTATTGGCATGACAAAAATTGTACATTTGTATTGCCAAAGCAATTGCAGCTGGACTGCTTACAAATAGTACACATATGTATTAACAGAAAGAAAAA
>NW_015555711.1:409220-413690 GCF_001515605.1 Sinocyclocheilus anshuiensis
AGCTGGTATGTGTTTGCAGTACACAAGCCACTGTTAAGACAGCTGACTCTACTGTGATGTGATGCTGTCTCTCTCTCTCTCTCTCTCTCTCTCGCGCGCTCAATTTCAATTTCAATTTAAGAGTGCTTTATTGGCATGACAAAAATTGTACATTTGTATTGCCAAATCTTGCTCTATTGCTCTCTCTCGCTCGCTCGCGCACACACACACGATGCGCAAAACTCTGCATTTGAACAGTCAATAGCAAATACTTAAACTAATAACAAAACAGTAGCTGATTCAGAAGCGCCAGATTGTCATAGCAAAGTCAGAATTACCTCCTCTCCTAGGTTCACGAAACGGTCGTCCATAAAATGCATTGCTGTTCTGTTGTAAGTGATCTTAAAGATTCCTAAATGCATCTACTTTCGGAAGGCCAAATAAAGTGCTTTTGCTTTCGCCTAGAAACACACAGTGTCTCCCTGACATGGCTGCTTCAACACTAACTGTGGTTACTGAAACCACGCCTTCTTTCTTTGCGTGAACATTTGGGCGGCATTATGCAAATATTTCCACATAGTGACCTAGATATGTGGGGGCGTGTTAGAACGAGCCGTTTTAGGGGGGCGTGGCAGAGTCTTAACTTTGATAAAGAATATCTCTTTGGTTTTGAGACTTTAGTCTTTGCAACTTCAGGGATCTTATCTATGCACAATCAGCTTGTAACACTCCAAAGAGAAAGGAAAACTTGAAATCGCATCATATGACCCCTTTAAAATAACCTTTTCTTCTTAATGTAAAGAACATTTTAACGATCAAAAGATACTTTTTCCACTATAAACAATCCACTGATGTTAAAGATGTTAAAGATTCTTCATGGAACCATCAATGTCAATAAAGAACCGTTATTTCAAGAGTGTAAAGCAAAATGAATTCTCAGAACTCAGAAAAAGAGCATGCAAACTATTGCCTAGAATGTTTTATTCATTTAAGTTCTGTGAACACTTCATTTTTACAGTCTTCAATTTTAGACTGCAAAAGTATCTATACAAAGTGGAATGATGTAGAGATACTTATGCGGAATATTAAAATTAAAAATAAATGGGAATGTGCATAAATGTGTCCTTGTGCTGAGTGTTGATATAGATTTGAGACTGTTTTGATTTAAATTCTCAAGGTCTTGATTTTCTTGATTTTGATTTCATTATATTAAATTCTGATTCATTTTGGCATGTTTCATTTTGTAATATATGAAAGAAATGATCTCCCAGCTAATGCTGGATTATACAATGAACCTTCTAAGTACCTTTTAAGGTATATTACAATATTTTACATGGTCCAAACTATGCAGTTTACTTGATATTTATTTTTATTCAGTTTTATTTGATATTGTTTTTTACAGATTTAATAATAAACACATCTTGCTGTGTGGAGTGCAAGTTAATTCAACTAAAAATTGTATTTCTTATTTAAAACATATTATTACTTACAGCCAGTCACGACAACTCATTTTGCTTTATATGGTAGGGATGTAACGATTCACTCAACTCTTGATGCAATATGATTTACGATACTGATTTCACAATCACAATCACAATCCAAACAAAGATGCTCCATACATTCAGCATGAACAGTTTTTCATCTAAATTAGACTGTATAATTGAGAAATTTGAAGCAAAAACATAATGTTCTGACTTTAGTTTTGGGAAACTATACTACGTAAAACATATCTGAACAAAACAAAAACAGCAGACGGGTTGAATGAAAATGCAAATTCACTCTCAGCAGGTGGCGCTTATGGAAAAGCCACAATATAGTGTTTCCTTTTTTTTCCAGTTTGATGCTATAAACAAAGCAGAGCTGCACTTATAAATACTACTTTAATAGGCATTACAGAGGCAAGATGAAAAAAAACAAAAAACATCTAAACTAAATTCATATAAACTTCCACCCACAACTGTATCGCGATTCATTCACATCTCAGCCGATTTGAACCGTCACATATTTGTATCGATTTTCATCCAGCTCGGGGTGCATCATTACATCCCTATTATGTGGACATTTTGATTAGGGACTGCATACTCAGTTAACACCAGACTTACTTTGCTGTATATTTAACAATACTGGATATTTAACAATCAAAACTGAGGTTCAAATTAAGATGTAATTAACTGGAAAATGTATATTTTTTGCTGCCTTTAACATGATACTTGACAGTGAACAGAAAATGGATATCTGGATAATACTAATGACAATCAACAGGCTGCCAAATTCAGTTCATGCACCAGATTCCCTCAGCTGCACTCAGATTTATCCAGACTGTCTGCCACTCAAAGGGCAAACCTTGTGAGCATTAAAATTTTTTTTACGAATTTTAAATATGTATGATTAAAATCATCAATATATTAGCAAAAAGTTACATTAAATATAACAGGCTGTCAACTTCAGTACTTCAAATCCAAACTCTGTTTTACAGATTAATGTTTTTAGAGAAGTGACATGTTGCGAGGGTGTAATGAATGGACAAGTCCTCTGCTAAAGGCATCAGCTTCAGAGATTGAAGACCAGGGAAGCTGCACGAAAGCACCAGAGCGGGAAAATGAAAGGGGGGAGAGAGAACAGAAAGGCAAGTGTAAAATATTCAGCAGTGAAATCCGTTCCCTGGTGAAGCGAGAGCTAATGATTGAAATTAAGATAATGGTGGCCACGTTACGAAAACTCTCAGCGTCATTTATCCTCTTTGTGCCCGCAGACTGAAATTAACCATAGGGCTGAAAAATTTCCCACACTATCGCAAAGGGTACTTAACAACTCATTAACTTGTGGAATACAGATTCTGATGTTTGTCCTGTTAAAAGATAGCTACATTATGAAATACTCGCCTCAACAGTAATGCTATAGCTCATATGCAAATTAGCACAGTGAAGAAACACATTGACTGGAAGTCAGAAGTGGCGACCAAAGAGGAAAGTGAATCAGCACAGGCCAAAGTCACTGGAAAGTGCCCATCTGGAGAGTTTGGCTGCTTCCTCTCACTGTAAACTGTGATGGCGTCAAAGCTGCCCGTCATATCAACACACAAAAACTCACAGCGCTAACAGATTAGCAGTTAGCATCGTCTCCTATACTCTAACCTAAAGCACATTGGTTACAAAGCAGCCAAATATAGGACCTAGGGGTGACGATTCAAAGTTTCAACTAGGTGGATTATCTAAAATCAGGTCAGTGAAAGACATTGCAGGCTCATTTCCCTTTACTTCCAATTGTATTCGCTTGATACTCCAATAAAGTGTTGCATAACACCTCTCCTCTCTGTCAGTACTGTAGTAGTCAATCGTCTCAGCCTCGTACATATCTAGAACATTAGCTTAGACATCAAAGGTTTGGTTATTTAAAGCACGCCCAGAGAGGGACAGCGTGTAGAAGTGTGTTGAGGGGTGAATGAATCCTAAACTGAATACATTAACAACCGAGCGTATGTGTGTGCATTACTGTGCGTGTGCATGATGCTACAGCAGTTGACTTGCTATCACGGATGGGTAAATGTTTTTGAAGAAAGAAGTTGCTTGGGAAAGACAGCAGAAAGGAGGACAGGAGAAGGAGGGAAAGCACAATGATCAAAAACAAGGAGACAAGAGGCCAAAGGCCAGAATACGAAGAACGTCTGTAGGAGGACAGAACACATGAGTCAGATTGTGAAAATGTTGAAACAATACATTGACTGTTCAAAGCTATATTAAAGCATCAGGCATTTCTTTTTTTACAGCTGGAAGAAAATCATTATGCACTATATAAGGAAATTGCCTTAATTTTCAACATCAAGTTAATAAAACTTAAAGGTAAAGTGTGTAATTGTGTTGATATTAAAATAACTTCTATCCCAGCTTAATATGCAGAAAAGCAATACGCAAAAATGCATATTAAAAAAACATTTTTTTTTTTTTTTACAAACACTGTGATCCTGTGGCACTTTTAAAACATTGTTCTGTTTGTTTGAACATCCCAAACAGCCCAACACAGAAACGCTGGCTCAACCAGTAATGTGTGTTGTAGGGCGGGCTATCTGTTTGTCAACCAATGATAGACAGGGTGAATGGTGAGGAAACCTATTAGATTGATTTTTTTTTTTACCTTACACAGACACAGAACAGCATACGCTGTCTACGTCCAGCTGATATTCTCCAAAATGGCGCTACAGGGTGACGTGGAGGAGACGAATAAATCTCAGCAATACTAAAATAGCACTGATTCATGACCATGAAATTGTCTACCTTCTGTATCTGATTTATTTAAAGATTGATTTCAAGATTTAAAGTTAATATTTTGTATCTTTGTACACTGAACAAAAATATAAACGCAACACTTGTTTTTGCCCCCATTTTTCATGAGCTGAACTCAAAGATCGAAGACTTTTTCTATGTACACAAAAGGCCTATTTCTCTCAAATATTGTTCACAAATCTGTCTAAATCTGTGTTAGTGAGCACTTCTC
>NW_015555711.1:414746-415137 GCF_001515605.1 Sinocyclocheilus anshuiensis
TTTAAACTTGCTTTATTTCAGCCAAAGCTAAATTTCGAATTTTCATTTAGTTTAACTTAATGTACTGAAATAACTAAAACTACAAAAATATATATTTATACATTTGTATATATTAATATATATATATATATATATATATATATAACTATATTAATATAAACTATAATAACAAAGAATTTCTGCACAAACTGTCAGAAACCGTCTCAGGGAAGCTCATCTGCATGCTCGTCGTCCTCATCGGGGTCTCGACCTGACTGCAGTTCGTCGTCGTAACTTGAGTTGACTTGAGTGGGCAAATGCTCACATTTGATGGAGTCTGGCACTTTGGAGAGGTGTTCTCTTCACGGATGAATCCCGGTTTTCACTGTACAGGGCAGATGGCAGACAGCGT
>NW_015555711.1:415308-424227 GCF_001515605.1 Sinocyclocheilus anshuiensis
GAGAAGTGCTCACTAACACAGATTTAGACAGATTTGTGAACAATATTTGAGAGAAATAGGCCTTTTGTGTACATAGAAAAAGTCTTAGATCTTTGAGTTCAGCTCATGAAAAATGGGGGCAAAAACAAACGTGTTGCGTTTATAATTTTGTTCAGTATATCTAATTTCTGGTCTGGTCAGTAATGTTTTTAAGGTAAATTCTATTTGGTGACAACAGAGATGCAGAAACTTTGCCTTAAAATGAGCAGAAATGTAGTCATTACTGGTATTTAATCATTTAAAAGATTACAGTTTACAACATTTTCTTTAAAAATAAAGGCTCTAGCAGAGATTTCTCGCTGTTTTTAATGTAAATAAAATTAGATTATAAGACATTTATATTACGACATCAACAGCAGTAATTAATTTCCACTGCTGCAGTGTTTTTTTTTATTTCCTCCTCCCTAGATAAATAAACAGAAAGAGGACGATTAGTGGCTCAGTGCGGGACAGCATTAAAATGACAAGAGTATGTATAGCACTGCTGTCATAATGAGGCTCAAGCTTTCAATGGCAAAGGCTTCATCTCTTTTTTATTCCTCATCTCATTCTCCATTCTCTTTTTCCATCTCTCTTTATCCTCAAGTTGGGAGTAATGGCGGACAAAACGAGGAGTCCTCATCACTGATTTATGTTTGCTCCCATGTCCTGCATATATTTACCTCACTTTGAATGTAATCGAAAGCACTGCCCGTCACAAAAGCGCACACAAAAGCTCCAGCTTTCATTGTGATGCGGAAAGCCTCAACTTGCATATCTCGCTCGCAAAGCCTTTTTTGCTTTGTTTTATCACAAGTGCTTAAGTGGAGGCTGTTCTGTCTATTTTCACATGCAATCGGAAACAAAATTATGCTGAAAAGGTGCCTAAGCGAGGTGGAGTTGGTGGAGAGCGCCTCTGCTTGAAATTATATAATGTAGATGATTAAAAGTAATTTGAGGGAGAGAAAGAGAATGTGTGAGTGTGAACGAGTACATTAAGACTCACATGACCCTCGTAATGGCTTAGTTGTCCTTGTATCTCGATTACACTATTATTGCCACTCTGTCCAGTGTTAGTTTCTGCTAAAGGGGCTATCATGACACTTCTATGGCTGGGCTGCAATAGTTTTAACGGGAGCAACTCAGCCTCTGTAGCCTGTATTGTAAAAGAATTATATTTCTTTAATATGTTAGTGAAGAGTGCTGCAGGGGGTGAAAACTATTGGTGTTCAGCGTGGCTGCAGATGCATGGCATCTCAACTGTGCTGTAAGCTCTCAACTTAACTCTTTATGACCCCCATTCAAAGTAGGTTCACAAACGGCTGAGGAATAAACCTCAGCTGGCATGTGCTGAGGTAATGGTGCACTTAAAAGCAATAATTAACATCTTCCAACAAATTCAAGACATGCAGTTCTTACGTATTGTGACCCGTTTGATACCCTTTCTCATTTTTTTCATATACACAAACAAACATTTGGCAGACAGTTTTGTTTTTGTTTTTTTTCAAATTTACAGTGCTTTCAAGTACATGTCATCAGTTAATGCATTCCCTGGGATTCAAACTTGTGACCTTGGTCTTGCTCTCATCATGTTCTACTGTTTGAATTACAGGAATACACATACTATGTGTCTTCAAGCTGATTAATTTATTATTTGTTAGCAAGTGTGTATGTTTATGGGATCTTATTAGTAATCACAGGTTGTAATATCACACATACACTTACACACTCAAAAATGATTTGATGAGTTGTCAATGAAACTTAAGGTAATTTATGCTTATGGTTATAGAATTATTGCAGTACATTTTACAAGAAAATACTATGTTAGTCTTTCTTGGCATTCTTGTTACTTGCTATTTTCTGTAATTATTTGTGAAATTTACTAGCAATTTCTGAGTGAATTTTTTTTTTTGTTACAGTTAATTATTTATGCAATGACAGCACATGTACTAACTTTAGACACAAAAATGTTTACAAACTCTTCGTTTTATATATTGAATTAGTGGAGTTTATAAGTTGGTTTTGTTGTATATAAACAATGGTATTAATTAAATATGGCATTAATTAAAATATCATGGCCTTTTTTTACATTTATTTAATGTATTCACCTAATTTGACATTATAATGGCTTCTATTCTGTTCTGTGTGGTTTCTAATGTTTTATTCAACTAATTTTTAATGTTTCCATCACCTTACCCAAGACTAACTTTTAAAAGGAGTTAAAATTCCATCATCATTGAAACATTACTGAATCATTTAGTTTTTATTTTATTACTTAAAACTGTGTAAATATACTGTAATAATATATTGTGAGTAACATTATTGTCAATTATTATTAATATAAAAACTAAAATTACAGGAATATAGCGATTCACTTAACAAACAATGCAATACGATTCACAATACTGATTTCACAATATAATTTTCTAATGATTATTTTTTTTAACAAAATGAGATTTAAGACAAATTAGAAATGAAAAGGTGTGCTTTTATTATTGCTTGGACAAACTTTTCATTTCCATCCAAGGTTTCCATTTACAATTAGAGGCAACCACTGTATTTTAATCACAATCCAAACAAAGATGCTGCATACATGCAGATTGAGCAGTTTTTAATCTAAATTAGATTGTATAACTTCGAGATTTGAAGAAAAAACAGAATGCTCTGACTTTAGTTTTGTGAAAGTGCACTGCATAAAACATCTGCACGAAACAAAAACAGCAGACAGGCAGACAGCAGAATGAGAATGCAAATTCACTCTCTGACAGAAGTTTTTTAGATGTTGTCAATACATCCACATCCATACTTTGCTTTGTATATATACATATATATATATATATATATATATATATATATATAAAACACCCTTGCATAATGATAAATGAAATAGGAATCATAAAAGGATCGTGAAACATATTCTCGTAGGTTTTATAGCTCATATCTAATCAGCTTTACAATACTTTTAAAATTGTGATTGTATTATGTGGAGACTGGGTGCTTTAAGACTAAACGTAGACAAACACACAACATTGATCTCATTAGTATTTTTTAGGTATTCAAATGTAACGTTTACATGTGCATTTTCACACGTTAAGATATATATCTTAACGTGTGAAAATGCACATGTAAACGTTACATTTGAATACCTAAAAAATACTAATGAGATCAATGTTGTGTGTTTGTCTACGTTTAGTCTTAAAGCACCCAGTCTCCACATAATACAATCACAATTTTAAAAGTATTGTAAAGCTGATTAGATATGAGCTATGAAACCTACGAGAATATGTTTCACGATCCTTTTATGATTCCTATTTCATTTATCATTATGCAAGGGTGTTTACGGAGATTACAAATCCATCAAGGAGAATAGCTCATTTGTCGTAGGCTGATATGATTAGCAAGTGTTTACTTCATTTGTTTAAAATTGCAAACATCACATCTGAGCTTATAAGCTGAATGTTGGACAAGAGACTTAAGACGCCTGGAGTACTGAAATACACCCATCCATAAACTGACTTTACAAAACGCATCTGTGGGAGGTGTGTAGTGTGTGGGCAAAAGGTACGAATCTAACTTGAAAGTGCTTGCTATATGTAGTCTAGCATCAAGGTGGCCCACAGGAGTCGGATTGGATGCTGCACTGGTTGGAAACTGAACAGAAAGGCTTCGTATCGTGCTCATATGGTGGGTTATGTGAATGCATTATTTTGCACTGAATATATTTGTCTCAGAGCTTGAGGGGAGCTGCTGTGATGAATCTCCAAAATTAAAGTAACCTCTTAATTGGCACCATCCAAGAGGTGAAAACAATGTTGTGAGACAGTGCTAATGGGCGTTGTGCATGTTTATAAATAACCGATTGCATATAGAGCTTCAATTGTGACTCATTGATTGTGATTTCCCTCCACTAGTGTTATGGAGGGTGTAGCATGTAATGTTTCCACGCTGTGATAACAAGCCATTTGAAAAATGCGAACTCGCTAGCATATGTTCTCGCAAAGGTTCTCCACTCTGTCTAGCTGAGGGTTGCCAGCACTTACTCTTATAAGTGGCGTAATTTGTTGAGTATCTGGAGGTGATAGAATGCAGGATGGGGGCTGAAATGATTCAGAGCTCCATCCAGTAGAAACGCAGATAATGATGCTGACATTCGGCATATCAGCGGACTCAGGGGTGCTTTTATATGAATTCAATGCACCATTACGTCAACATAACTGTGAATGGGTGTCTTTCATTACATTGCTTACTTGGATTACGTCTAAGGTGTTACATTTGTTTTGATCGTGTCTAATGTCATTTTGAGCTAAAGTCGTCATTCAGAGTCGCTGTAAAAAGTGGGAGTGACGTTCATGGGCGTCTTGGAAACCTCAGCTGGGGATTTAATCTTGTCTGGGTACTTGTCTTGACTTGATTTCATTGCCACCTTTGTGAGAGTCTACAGATTGGACAGATTTAACCACCCTGGATGGGAGAATATGCATCTTTTGTGAGATGGCTGAGAAATGTCTTACAAAAATGAGGAGTTTGCTTTTACATCTTGCATGCAGTTGAGTGTTTTAGGCTTTTTAGTAAACTTTACTGACCATTTGTCAGTATATATATATATATATATATATATATATATATATAGTAAAGTTAGTAAATTAGTTGCATGTTTACTGTGACTACTTCACCTGACCTGCAGATGACAGTTGTGTCATCTTTATATTGTTTCAAATTCAAACTGTACAAATGCAGGAACCTTATGATCTTCTCACCTTGTTGTCTTCACGTTTTCTGTTTTTTTTCCCCAAGGAGTTCATAAAAGCAGCAGTCAAAATGAGTGCTGCCACCTAGTGGACCAAGCAATAGTCTATTTCAATAGTCGAAGCAGTCGATTTCAGGCAGATGTGCAGCTGGCACATCCTTTAGAGTCCTGGCATGCATTTTTTAAATGCATGTTGTACGTCTTGCTCTGTACAATTAATCTGTAAATATGTTATTTCCAAAGATTTATTTTTGCCATTTTTGCATTAATTAAGATAGGACAGTAACAAGACAAGAAGTAAGAGAGAGAGGGGGACGAGATCAGGAAAGGTCCACAAGCTGGGACTCGAACTCAGGACTATATGTTGGCACGCTGCCCACAAAGCTATCGGTGCCAATCCGTGAATATGTTTACATTTTTTTCAATGTTCTGACCTTGACATTTTTCATCAAAATGTTGTAACTGGATATTCCAATGAAAACTTCTCTCTGGTGATGTATACAGGACTTTTCCAATCATTTTACACTCAGTTTACGCTCATCTACCGCCACATCTCAACAGCTAATCAACAACTAATGCATTGAACCAAGTCCCTACCCTTTTCCCTTTCAAATTTTCATTTGTATCACAATACAGAAAAAAAGATCTGTCACTACTTTAAGTTCTAGGTAGACTGCAAAATTGTTTGTACTTTTTGCAGAAATAAACGGTAAAAATTATATATTAAATATAATTTAAAAATAAAAATAAAGTCAAATTAAAATTAAAATTAGAAACTGGTTAATTCTAAGTTACTGTTCCATACACGTGTGATTGTAAATGGTTTACCTTGCATTATATGTAATTTTACTGTAAAATACTGTCAAGTGTATGGTTTTTACAAGTAAAAACTATGAATTACCATGTAATTCAGGGTAAAAAACAGTATAATGACATTCCCATGTGGTCATGTGGCTTTCTGTTTTACTACCTATATTATTATTGTGGTTATCAATATATTTTTTAGCTAAAAATCAGATTTTGAGTTCAAGTAAACTTGGTAACATTATATCATATAATTGAATATTCGGTTTTAAGTTGTAAAATATACAGGCACTAATATGCCACACAGTAGTAACTGAAACACTGTCTCCATGATTTTTTTTCTCCACGATGGTAAACTTCTGGCAAGCACAGCTGCTGGTTTTTTTCCTGTAAATTTAACAGGATATTTTTTCTGTGTAGTCACAGCTTATTTTTGTGGGCAGCACTCAGACATATGGTGCAACAGCATTTTGGGTGACCCGAGTTAATGTCCTGGCTCATGGTCCTTTCTGAGTCCCATTCTCCTCTCTTGTATCCGACTGTTTCCTGTCTCTCTTTAACTGTCCTATTCAATTAATGTCAAAAATACCACTAATATAACTTAAGAAAAGTTATAGACATAAGAGAAGGTCAGAAAACATCCTGGCAGAAATTCTACCCCATAGCTGACCCTGATGACTTGAAACCTCCACAAACAATTTATTTATTTTGCAAGCATAAGATTCTTCTACTTATTATTATTTTTTACTGTAATCAGACCTGCATATTCTAGACCACCAATGACTGTATTTGCATTTGATGAGAGTCTCTTTTATTCTCAGTGCAATTCCACTGAAATCAAGCTAATCCCACATCCATACTACCAAGTTTTTTTGTTTTGTTTGTTAATTTTTTTCTTGCTAATCCACTGTGGCCCATTTGCCCATCCGTTCAACTGCTGGTTTTTGGCACATTCTGATTTTGAATCCGTCACGGCCATTAACCATTTATAACAGATCTGTTCTAGAGCTTAGCATTTGTGAAATCCTGTAAATGAGTGTTAGCTGGGAAATCCTGCATCATGCTGCTATGTGTTAAAAGGATGTGCAAGATTTCAGTCAAGTTTACAGCTCACCTGTGGGTGCGTCTGTCACTTTCACAAACACCTCTCCTGCTGCAAAGACTGTTTTGTGTGGCGCGGGGTAAAATGTTCTCTGTTTCAGCAGCTACGACCTGCAGCTGAAAGCTCTAGAAGGTTCCACAGTGATCTTTGCTTCCGCAAGGCATGGCATTACTGTATGCAAGTGCTGCCATCACACAGACAGGCACTCTATATACTGTTACACAGCAAATACTCCATTTTCATGTTTTCATTTAAGAAGTTTAGCTGAAATGTTATTATAGTGAAGATCTCAGATCTAATTTGTCTGATATTTTCTGTCTACAAAAAGATTGGATTACTTTTGGTGTGTCTGGCGATTGATGTGCCAGAGCGCATCTTCACAGGGTTACTAATTATAAGACCAGGAAAAATGAAATTATGCATTAAGCAAACAAATAAATAAAAATGCAGTAACACATTTGAAGTCTTTTAGATTATGCCAAATGGGATTGGTTCAAGTGTGCTCAGATTCAAAGAAAACAAGTGTGTGTAACTTTGTCTTTGTATTGCCGTAAAGCTCAACTAAATGTTTCATTTTTCCTCCCACATTACGATTAAAAGTCAAATTAAAACATACCGTGCAAGACTGTGCATTAATAATGAGTACATTAATGGCTTTGCAATGTAAGCACCATAACAAAGTCCTTTGCATGAAAAAGGCTGAAGACCCCTGTTATTATGACTGACTGAAAACAATAATGAACAGTAATGACAGAGAACTAGATGTGTGGAACTCTAAAAATGCAGTGCTTTGACAGACATACATTTAAATGTTACAAAACCAAATATTACTGACTTTTTCAAAACAGTTAATAGGTGCAACTCCAATGGAAATTAAAACATGTCATCAAAATGTCAGCATGCGGATATTTTATTATGCATTCAGAACATAGGCCTACACAGACTTTTTGAGTGAAAACTTGACATAAATGTTTTTTATACCTACACTACTCTAAAACCTGTTGACGTTATTAGATATTAGGCAAACCAATCTTTCAAATAGTAAAGACCAAATGTCCTTGGTTTTTGACATGTTAAACATGTTATTTCACTATATTTGTAAGGACATTTGGCCCTCACAATTATAATAAAGCTGTATACACACTCACAGGCTTTACTGACCCTGAATTTCTCTCAGGTCTAAACCACACGCGGGTTAAGCTTACTTGTACAATAAATGGCTGAATATCTCAGTAATGGCAAGGACAACATGACAATAGGAAAAATGTGACGACTATAAGTGCCCAACCACGAATAATAGTCTACTTATTAATAAGCATATCATCATGACTCGGTATGAAAAAAAAACATTAATAAACTCATTGGGGAACGTTATGTCACAATTTGTCCGTTATTAATAATTAATGTGTTATTTCAACCCAGACTTGCTGTGATTTCATGCCTATTTATTGCTACATTACTCGACATTACTCAGAGCACCTGCTCTCAAAACAGTTTCAAAAATCTCAGGCGAAGCGATGCGACGTCGCTAATCTCATATCTGTTTCTTTCACGCTCTCACTCTTATTTCTTTTTTTACAGAATAGCTTAAAAATCACGTGTTAGACAACTTTTCGACGTAAATGCGGTCAGGACTCTAATTACTTCAGGGATAATTAAAGCACGCAACACTGGAGGCAATCGAGTGCAGAGTAACAGCATCTTTACCTCGCGCCTAACGTTACATGTTCATCGACAGGTTTGGGTTTTGTGTGACATCTTCACGACTGCTGCACTCACAAACTCCATCGCAAATTAATAAACTTGAACACAGTCGAAACGGAAGAAATCGTGATCTCTTAGTTTGTTTCAACAGATGTTCCGCCTGTTATGCGATGCCAGTATGTGATAGGAAGGAAAGGCTTGAAAGGAAATACATAAAAGAAAAATTTAAGACAATATACCAAAACATCTAAAGTTGTTTTACCTGCTCGGAATGGCACAGAATACGCACGGGATGGATGAGGAAATCCAAACTTTGAAGACTGCGAGCGTTAATGGCTCGTTTGTGAGCGACGCATTAGATCGGCGCAGTTCTGACAAGACTATCGGCGTGCAATGCTGCTGTCTGTCTCTTCCTCCCTCTCTCTCGCTCCCCCAGAGAAATGAATAATCTCTGCTTTCATCTGGATCACCGAATCGCTCCCTCCCTCTCCAGTTTGCGCGCTCTGTCTATCTCTATCTCTCCTTCTCTCTCTCTCTCTCTCTC
>NW_015555711.1:424370-462510 GCF_001515605.1 Sinocyclocheilus anshuiensis
TCTCTCTCTCTCTCTCTCTCTCTCTCTCTCTCTCTCTCTCTCTCTCTCTCTCTCTCACACACACACACATTTACTTCTGTTGTGTTTATAGCTACAGCGTTAATAATATTTTCTGTCAACCCTCACACAAACATGTCTACACTTTAGATCTTAATTTAAAAATATTTAATACGTTTAATTAGCCATTTTTCTTGTGACCATTGGCTGGTCCCCGCAATGCATGTGAATTGGTGCATCACTAAAATTCACAGTGCCTGGGACTACATTTTAACCCCTCTTCCCAGGACAAAATGAGTAGGATATGCCCTTTTGGACCTTATTGGGGCCCCTTCTTCATAAGGCCCCGCAATGTAGGCAAAACCTGACAGTTTTTCTCGATTGCTAACACACTATAACTGATTAATTTTGCCCAATTTTCCAATCCATTCATACAGTTCTCGAAACAAAGACACGTTTCTCAAAACTTTTAACACATTTCAACTGTTTGTACACACGTTCCAATTTGCTCAGTGTTTTCTGCAAAACTCTACACAAAAACGCCTTAATTTTGCACAGGCTTAACCATGTTCTCATTCAGGAAACATAAACACACAATATAATTATAGTTTTTCTGAATTGCTAAAACACATTTCTTGAAACCATCACTAATTTTCTCAAAACCTTAAACACAAATCCAACTACTCAAAGTAAATTCACGAAACCTCTGACTCTTCCATCAAAATCAAACAATCACTGCAAAACCATTTCACTTGCACTCAAAATCAAACGGTGCTCTCAGATCACACACACATGAGTCAATAAAATAAACACTACAGAGCATTCATTAGACACTACAGAGAAAAATGGAGAACACAGCATCCAGAACATTACAGAAACAAGTATATTCTATTGAGTAAACAACTTTGCAATTTTGTAAAAAAAAGTATAGTAATTGCAACTGAGTAAGGTGAATATATTGTATAGGCCTACTGTATGTACTGCAAGAATAGTATTGTGCTCAGAGAAATGGATAACACCGCATCCAGAACATACAGAAAAAAGTATATTGTATTGAGTAAACAATTTTGCAATTCTGTAAAAAAGTATAGTAATTGCAACTGAGTAGGTGAATATCTTGTATAGGCCTACTGAAGAACAGTATTGTGCTGAATATTGAATAGTACTGAATGTTTGTATATATTCAGCACTTGGATACAGCAAAAATACTGCAAAGGCCAAAAATGTCAAATAAAACTCTAAATGAATAGTATGTTACAGTACACTCAAATACTGTAAGTTGTGCAATTGTAAAATCAGGGTCAAGGAGAGATTCATTCTGTCTCAGCATCATGTCTTTGTGCTTGAGTCCGGCCTGAGGACTTTGTCCACATAACAAGAAATGTGGACTTTTTTGCTAAACAAAGAGAAAAAAACCCCGGGTCTGACAGATCCAGCCTTGATAACACTCTCTAAACCTTACTCTTTCTCTCCTCATCCTCCACTTCTTACATGTACTCTCCCTCCTCTCCTTCTCAGATTGTTTCCATCTATTGTTTGTATCAACATTCAGTCACCTGTGCCACTTGTGCACTCTGAACCAACTCATATTTTGTACAGTTGGTTTGATCACATCATTAGAAATAAGTGTGAACAATTTTGAATCGTTGTGTGTAAACGATGACAACTGTGCTTTAGTTGTTTAACTTTTGCCGCTTGTGTTTAGCATTTTGCAGCACAAATGCATCACAGTGTGATAAGTGTTTAAGTGAATGAGAATAAACTGAGAGACCATTTTGAAGGCTCAGGAAACCTTTGCAGGTGTTTTGAGTTGATTAGCTGATTGGCATGTCACCATATTCTAATTTGTTGAGATAGTGAATTGGTGGGTTTTTGTTAAATGTGAGCCAAAATCATCACAATTAAAAGAACCAAAGACTTAAACTACTTCAGTCTGTGTGCATTGAATTTATTTAATACACGAGTTTCACAATTTGAGTTGAATTACTGAAATAAATTAACTTTTCCACGACATTCTAATTTATTGAGATGCACCTGTACAATATATTTATAATTAATATAAATAGTAGCAGTACTTCAGATGAGAGAACTTTCATTATTCTATGTACAGTAAATACTGTAGAACAAGTTGTACACCCTCAAACTAATTACTGTTGAATTGATTTGTAGCCAAGTAGTCCTTTCAAGTAGTCCTCTATTTTTGCAGAACTGAGAGATGACTGTCTAGGTGAGGCAGAGAAGTCTTTTGTCAGAAGACTAAGAAACCGATATAACAAATAAGGATATTACCAATACTGTAATGCAATTTGGCAGAGGATGCTGAAGGAATTAATAAATAAATTAATTAATTTATTTGTTTGTTTATACATTCATTATTTATTTCCGTAAAGTAACTGACATATTCCAATGTGTGTTTAGTGTATATTCAGTTGTTTGGTCTTTGAATTTTTCTCTTGTAGTGCTTTTCATCTACTGTAAGATCTCTTTACAGTAGTGTAATGAAAGCAAACTTTTCTTAAAGTTTATTGCTGAATTTTACTGTATGTGCATCCCTCTATTTCTGTAACAGACATTGATTAGCAAAAGGATTCCTATTTCCCAAAAGGAGGTTTTTGTAACAGTGTTTTGAATTGATCTCACTAGTGTTCTCTAGGCAGGAAAATAGTAGGTGTATTTGTCAGGTTTGTGTGTCATCTGAGTCTGACAAAAGAGAACATGTTTTTGACTAAAGTATTTGATTTTGATCTGGAAGTTTGAAGTTTTCACATGTTGGTGTGTAGTTTTGAGATTGTGTTTATAGTTGTGAGAAAATGGTGAATTGCTTCATGAATTGTGTGTTAGCAATAGAGAAAAACTGTAAAAAATAAAAATAAATTATTACAATTTTTATTATTCTATTCCTCTGATACTGTTTTGGGGAGAACAGGTGAATATGTTTTTGAATAGGTTTTTGGCCCTTACATATAAAATTATGTGCAGTACCTAACACATGCTTTTATAAAAACAAATTCTGCCCCTTTCTTATTCACATTCTTTCATAATTGTACCTGCATATAGAATACATAGTACACACACACACACACACACACATATATATATATATATATATATATATATATTGTTTGTCTTGTCACACACACACGTATATGTATAATTCACTTCATTTTATTATCTGTGTCTTGTTTTTTAATGTTATATATTTTTCAATGTGTACTGGAAGCTTCACCAAGTCAAATTCCTTATGTGTATAAGCATACTTATAGCAATAAATCGCATTGTGATCATCACATGTGACTGAATTGAGTAAGCATGCTCTCATATTTCTGTAATTGATGGGACTGTATGCTTTAGTCACTGTTAGTATTTAATAGCCTTCAAAAGGATTTGCAGTGACTAATTCAGTCATTCTCAATTCTGGACCCCATCATTGTACATTTTGTGCGTCTCTCTTAGATTTATATCATCAACTCATTAGTAGAGACTGCAAGAAGGGAACTGGGTGTGTCAGATAAAGGACACATCCAAAACGTGCAGAGCTGGGGCCCTCCAGGACTAGGATTGAGAAGCACTAGCAGATTGCGAGCGACGGGATTACTATGTCGGATTAAACTGCAACAAACATCATTTCATTATCTGCGCATCAGTTGAAAAGGATGATGTGGTGGTGAAAATCCCTCACTGCTGTGTCCAGTTTTGTTTTTATAAACTTGGACATTTTATAGGCTTGCGCTCAGGAAAGAACAATACTGGGCATTAATATGCAATGACGAGAGTTAATATATTGGAGTTTCTTTATGAGTTTTGTGGGGTTTTATGTTGTCATTAAAGCTTCAGACATATCAGTAGTCTTCTACAAATGAAATAATACTGGCATCTCAGCATGTAGGGATGAGTTTGGTAATATACATGATCTCACACCATTATGATGTTCATCAGTCAGACAGGGAAATGAGAAGTCCTTTCTTCCAGTCTATAGCCATTATGTCTCTCTGGGAAGAGCTAGTCTCTTCTTGATGGGATGAACCACTGAACCACACAGAGATCAGGGCAGCGATGCTGTACAGGGTCTATAGTGTGCCAATGGGATATGGACAGATGGCTGTGTAACTACGCAGGAACTAACCCCTGTGCGTGTATGGCTTCCGTTTTCAAATGCGAATATGCTCAATTATTCTTGTTTTCTCAAGAAAACCACTATCACGTCATTCTCTGATAACTATATGTGACTGATAAGAACACAACATTTAATGTGGTCTAATCTAGATAGTAATGAGAGAAATTCAACATAAAAATTAATTTGTTAAACACACACTTACAGCCTCAAGAAATTCATTATAGCTAGCAACACAGAGCAGTGCTAGATAAGATAAGGATATGTAAGGGATAATGTACAGTCTTTTATTTTGTGATTAATACCAACATTAATACCGAAGTCCTCTGAGGTAATTTTTACTGAGAAAAAAGATATACAGGTGCATCTCAATAAATTAGAATGTCATGGAAAAGTTCATTTATTTCAGTAATTCAACTCAAATTGTGAAACTCGTGAGAGAATCAGAGTTTTGAATGAATCGTTTGAATTAATAATTCAATGACACTCATAAAACAGTCAGTTGTTTCGTTCCTAAGTGAATCTGCTTTTCAGTTGACTGAGTGATTCAACTGATTCACTTGTTACTTGCCGCCACCTACTGGCATAACAATGTAACCTGCAGAAAGAGCCACTGAAAATCCCAACCACTAATTCACAGACTGACAGTCTGGAACATGAAAACACAGACAGTAAATAGCCGCTCAGCAAATCAGATGTGTGGACTGGAACTAATTGTTGTATGAAGACCAATGCAGTATGACCTTGATAGTGTAAACAAAACCCAGAAAATTATATGTACACAAGTGATTTTTTTTGTCTTGGATAAAGATTTTCAATACTGTTCCTTTAGTGGTTCTCCAGTGCCCACAAAAATAAAGCACCAAAACAAAATATAACAAAGCCTTGTTAAGGCAGCCTTGTCTTTGACCCATGGTCCATAAAACCAAAAGCTCTATAATTAGCCATTGGTTTTTAAGAAGGGAGGAAATGGCCCCACTGGCAGGCCTGTGTAAGACAACCTATAATTGGACCACAGTCACACCCATTAAACCAGCTACACAGTGTCCCTGCATCATGCATTACCATTAATTGTAATAATTAAATTGCCCAAATGTAGTAGTTGCAATACAATCTAAGTAAGAGGTCACAACTTAAATGGCAACCTGCTCAATGTACATAAATATGCAATCTGTATGTGCAGTGGTTTACAAACACACACTGTTTGTAAAAAATACATCTGTTCATGTATTTCTGAATTAGGGATCAAAGGATGAAGGCAGCCTTTGCAATGCTATTCATATGGTTATTTCCTGTGCTGGAACTAACACACATTTGTCTTTTTCAGCCTTTCAGGGTAAAATTTGGCTTTCGCCCACACGAGTTCACACTGTGGCCTTGGGTTTGTGTGACAAAGCCTTCTTCAGAGAAAAATAATATCCTTAAAAAAATATATAATAAAAATGTGCAGTAACTGTGAATGTGTGGTTGCTTAAAGACAACATAGATTGAAATGGTGCCTGCTGGACTGATGAAGAGCGAGATGGATGTGATTCTCAACAATATGCTTCATTGAAACCGGGTAAAATCAATTGTCTTCAAATACAAATATAACACGAATAGAAACTGAACAGGTCCTTGAATTAACTTAAGGGATAGTTCACTTAAAAATTCAAATGTGCTGAACATTTATTCACCATCAGGCCATCCAAGATGTAGATTAGTTTGGTCCTTCTTCAAAACACAGATTTGGAGACATTTAGCATTACATCACTTGCTCACCAATGGATCCTCTGCATTGAATGGGTGCCATAAGAATGAGAATGTCTTTAAAAAAAAAAAAAAAATCCATCATTAAGATGCTTTGAACTTCAAACCGTTGCTTCCAATTTCCGGCTAAAATACAAGTCCTCTGCTTTTCTCCAGTGAAAAAGCATCTTGTCTGAACAAGCAAAACAATCCAAAACCAGTTATATGTCATTATATAACAACAGTTATAAACAAATGCTTTAGTGGTTTTTGATGTGAGAGGAAGACTGTGGATGGACTTTTTCAATGGAGGAAGTTTTATTATGGATTATGAATTGGTATTTTGTCCAGAAGCAATGGTTTAAATGAAAAATGCTGGATTTGTTACAAACATGCAGCTTTTCACTACACAAGATGTTAATTGACAGACATGAGTTTACTTGTTGATTATTGGGATGCTTTTATCAGCTGTTTGGACTCTCATTCTGATGGCACATTCACGGTGGAGAATACCACAAGTGATGTTATGCTAAATTTCTTCAAATCTGTTGAAAAAATTATGAAAGATGCTAAAGATGAAAAAATGAACTCATCTACATCTTGGACGGACAGAGGGTGAGTACATTTTTTAACAAATTTTCATTTTGGGGGGAACTATTGCTTTAAGGTTACTTAAAAGCCAAGCTTCTATAGAGAATGATAGGAAATTGGCTATATCATAATCTAAACAGATGCAGAATAAATTCAGCTTAGTCTGGTACAGGTTTTCTGGTAGTACAATACGGTGAAAAAGAATCGTTCTCAGGCTAATGGGTTATTGGTCACGTGTACTAGATGGCCTTAATTATGAAGCTATATTTGAATGGGGATGTAGGGCAGGGATTACTCTGACATTAACTGGGTATAGAGGTAAATCATAAAGGCATATGTCCGGTTCAGCATGTGTGCTGACATCTGCACTGCATGAATGTCACCAATCCAGTAAATGAGCACATTGACAGTGGCGTCCTTGAGTGATCGTATCCTCAAAGTCCTTAATTGGTTGGTCAGTAAAAGTTAGTCTGAGCGTTTCTGTCCCAGCACACATTGACTGAAGTGAGTCGGAGGACTTCATTAATCACATGGACATAATGGTGAAGAAAAATATGGGACAGTTTGTGATGGCTGATATTTTGAAAAAGGTGACATTTATTTTGAAAACTGGATTTTTCTGTCTTTATTGGGATTTATGAGCTGCTCAAAAACATGGGCTATTTTTAAGTCTTGTGTGTGCAAAAGCTGTCTTATTTCCAGACAGAGGTCTCCAATTAGCCTGCTCTTTCCTCTTGGAAGCCTTTGAAATCTAGTCTTGCACGCACTATTGTCGTTTGCGCATCTGAAATAGGTGCTAGATTCACCCTTATTCTGGTCAGTTCACACTGCAGCTGTGGCAGTGGAAAGAATAATGGGTCAATGACGTATAAGAGTGTCTACAATAAAGAATACACAATAAAAAGTTTAAAACACAAATGGCAAAATCTTGGAAATGTACTAATGGACCATTTCCCATAACATATAACTTTTCATATAACTTTTAAAACCTGACTTTCAAACACATAATTTTTCATTCTCCTTCAATAATTTTTGTATTTTTTGCAACTTTAAGTAAACTTGCCTTATCACTAAAAAGGTGAAATTATCTGATATTTTAAAACAGCTACTGACCTTGAACACAGTCATAAGACATGCTTCAGCATGTTGGTCACATAATATTATGTTTTTTCAAATATTAATAAACAGTGAATCATATTTTTTGTTCTATTACATAATAATAATAGATTATTCCAAAGTATTTTATAAGGTATTCTTCTCAGGAATTTAATTATTTTAATGAGATCTTTTCTTCATTGTATGATATCAGGAAAGTTGTCACCCATTTTACATGCTAAGTACCTTTTTGCCTTTTCTTATTTTAAGAGAGTAGGTGTATGTCATTGTATCTAAGAATTGCATTTTTAAAGTATTTTTGAATTAATTAATGAATCCAGACCTAAAAAAAATTGTCATGTCATGTTGACCCACGCATGAGTGATGAGGACAGGATGTCTATCTCAATAGATAAAAAAAAACACATAAAAGTGTAATTTAACCAGGTCCGTTACCATCCTAAATATTGAGAAGGACCTTCACAACCCACTCTAAAATTCAGCTGTGAATATTTTTCTTACCTTCCTGAATTCTCTGTTCCAATTTCATCTCCTTATTAATCTGTATTATGACATGCAGAAGACAGGTTGTACAGTATTAGAAAATGAATGTATCTATACCCAGAGCAGTCTTTCCCCCAGATTTTAGAGGTCACTAATAAAAAGAGATATACCCTGAAGAGAAAACGCATGAACTGGGTCAGAGTGGAGATTCTTTCACTCACCAGGTGCATTTGCAAGCCTTTTTAACAGTTTCATTCATGCGCTATTCAAGCAAATAAGAAAGTACATTGAGTCACATAATAATGAATGGACCTTCTTTGCCTGCAAACATTTACATAACGAATTTTTTTTTTTTAAGTGACAGAAAAGTGACAGAAACTGTTATCAACATTCTAAAAAGTATCTTGTGCAAAAGAAAGAAACTCATACAAGTTTGGAAGAACTTGGGGGTGAGTTTTCATTTTTGGGTAAACTATCCCCTTAAGGCACTATATTGTGTACATAGCCACAACTAAAGGGGTGGTAGGGGATGCTGAAACATTCTTTATATTTACATTTACATTAATTTAACAGAGCTTTTATCCAAAGCAATCTTACAAATGGGGAATACAAAAAGTGATTAATTTAAGATAATGCCCTATTTTCAGTATCATGACCTCATATGACCCTTATTGCTTAAATAGCTATGTAACATACAAATATAGGCTATATTGAATATCTAGAAATTAATGTTAAACATTCACAGGCAGCTTCAGTCTCTACCTCATACTACACTACATACCAATTTGCCTGTAACAGGTTTCTGCTTGAAAACATTTCATTTGCACACGTCCCCACTCAAGGTTTTCATTTGTATCCGGTTTGGCTCATTTTTTGCAAAAATTGTCAGCTTTAACCTTTCACACCCTAACACACACACACACACATACACACACACACACCATCAGCAACTTCTTTAGCATTGGCTGAGGCTATGGCTGCTGCTTTTGTATGTTGTTTCCCTCGAACTATTCGGCTGACCTTGAGCTTGTATTATCTGGAGAATAAAGACTCTGCTTCACTCTGCTAAAGAAGATCGGAGTCATGTTGAGGCAGTATAAGAGTGACTGAATGAAACTGGTTTCTATCGAGCACCAAGCTTTGACCAGATATAAGAGACATATAAACTGTAACCCCACCGTATATAGATGGCCACCATTTTAATAAAAACCCTGGTATGTCAGCTGTCACTAAAATGAATGTAGTGTAAATCGCTGTTGTTAAAAACACGTTTGCAAAATGCTACGAATGAGGTGCTATGAGAACAAAGATGGAAACATATCACTTCCATGTTACAGAAATTTTGCATAATGAGTAGAAGCTGTGAAGTATGAATAATTTTTAAGAGAAAAAACTGTCAATAATTCATGATTTAAAAACTCAAGCTTAAAAAAATCTTTTTTATTGCATATCTTCAGCTAAAGGACCAATACACAACAGCCTGTCTCTGAGCTTATAAAGATCAGCTTCCATTTCAGTCGTCTGCTCTCTGAATAAAATGCAATGAATAATCAATAGACATGAATTGAAAAACACTCGCAATGATTAATTTACCTTACAAATAGGGAAGTGCACTGATATCTAACAGAATAGGATTTTTTAGACTTGTTGTTTTGTTTTTTGACTGGAAAAAGGATACTTTAAAAAAATATCGTCGACGTCAGAGAGCATTTCAGGTATGTGGTGCATATAATCATAGTATGAGAAGCGGAAAACAGTTTATAGTTCCGGCCAACACAGATTGTTCTTGTGGCCAGCGACCAAAACAGGAGCAGGGTGGAGAACCTTCCAACTGTGCAATGGAAAACCCCACTGAGATCCCCTTTACAGCAGACAAGTTGGAGCTGTAGCTTTTTCCTACCTGTTGTGTATGTGCTGCTAAATTAAACCATATTAATTGTGAGGCAGCAAAGATTTCTTTAATATGGACATGAGGCTAAAACATTTCAGCACCCGCTCTTTTATTTTTAGTGCCTTTATTGCTTTCCATTTTTCTTTTTGCTTGAGCGTTCCTGCTAGACTTTCACTGCAAAAACGTTGTCGTTTGCCCTGCACAACACCCTTTTTATAACACTGCCATCTAGTGATAAGAACCTTATCCTGAATCCAACATTTTTACATGTCGTCAAGATGTTTTGAAGGAGTCTTATTAATTACATTTTTTACTGTTTATTTCAGTGTTTAGTCATACAAATAATGGGGAATGAAGTTCTGCAGGAAATGCAACAATGTAGTTTAGCAAAATTCATGCTATCATTTAAATTGTGCTTAATCTATGGAAAATGGTAATAATACAAAAGAAAGATACACGCTCCTATTTTCTTGTTATTTTTCTTATTTTTTCTCTCCTTTCCCCCCCTTATTCTGTGATTTCTGTTCTCATTACGCAACACAGCAGATTTTGTATATGCTGCTGTGTGTCACGAATTCGGTCCATGGACTTCCGTTTATTCACCACCAGAGGTCACCCTTTCCATTACATTGACTCTCGCACAACACAAACTGTTGCATAGCACCCCGGACTACATATCCCATCATTCTTTGCACGATTTGCACACTGCACTGATTGCACTCATTGCACACAGCTGTTTCGAATCACCTCACTCACTATATAACACCCACTCTAACCACCTTTCTCTGCTGAGTATTGTTTAGCCCGTACCCCTTTCCGAGTCCCATTCCGAGTCTCTGTGTTTTCCTTGTTTTGCCTTGCCTTGCCTGTTTCCGCGGTTTCTGATCTTTGCCTGTATTCCTGGATTTTTCCCTCTCGTCTCGCCCCTGTGATTCTGTCTGCCGATCGGTGACCTACGCTAGCCCTGGGACTATTCTTGTGTTTTGCCCGCCATATACCTGTTTGCCATTGTTTGACCCTGCCTGTTTACCACGTCTCTTTAATAAAGCCTGCAGATGGATTCACACGTCTCACGTCTCGTCAGCCCCGTTACACTGTGTTGCATTATGAAAAATGTAAATAAAAAAAATAGTGCAGATCTTTGTTTTTTAAAATGAATTAATTTGAACATTTTCTTCAGTACATGAACTTCAGTTGTTTACGGATCTACGCACCCTTCATACTTTTTGATCTCAGTTGAAAAATGTTAATAAACATAAGTAAAAAAAGTTATTTTCTTTTAAATGTTAATTACAGAAAACAACATTTACTCATACAAATAACAATGCAGTTCTGCAGAAAATGTTAATTATGTGTTACACTTTATTTTAAGGTGTCCTTGTTACAGTGTAATTATACACTTAAGTACAAAGTAATATTAATTAACTACACGTACTACTGTAAATGGTTATGGTTAGGATTTGGTTTAGGGTTACTTGCATGTAATTATGCATAATTTATTGTTATTATAATAGTAAGTACATGTAACGTGTAACAAGGACACCTTAAAATAGTGTTTCCAATATATGTTTTAAAATGCAGAACCTCTTTTGAATGATAACACTGGTGACATTTACTCCAAAATCAGACACACAGATGTTGACTCAGACAGACCCAAAACATTTTGAAGCTTTTCCAGCAGAAGGAGCAGCTTTTAAGAGATTTTATAACATGCTTTATACAGTTCTAAATCAGAGCAACCTTTAAGCATGTCTAAGTCCTTGAATGTTTTGAGAAGTCAAAAGACATCTTTGCATTCAGTAAGGCTTATGCTGTCTCTTTACTTTTCAAAGCATTTCTTAATGGTTAGTTGCCAGCTTTTCCCCTCACAGCGGTTCCCTCCTGTCTCCAACCTTATGGCCCAGCCCCTGACTCTCTTGTGTCCTACATTAGCTGTGCTCTTACCATGACCAAGAGATTTCACTTCTTCTTTTTTTCTTTTTCCTATTTTCTTGTTTTTTTTTTTTTAAATCGAAACCTCATGCTCCACAAGTCAATGTGCATGTTTTCCAAGGATCCAAAGCTATATAAATAATAAATGCACTTCAGTCAGGTTGTTCTGAAAATAACACAAGATGTTAACACGTTAATAAGACTAAACATCCATGATTTAATAACAATCCCTTTCAAGGAATAGTCTGTGTAGTGTCACTACAGTGAATTAAGCGCACCAAGAAGAAGATGATCAAGTCAAATAATCTTTAATAAATCGACAGAAGGGTAATTCACAGAAGGCAGGCAGGACACACACGTAGGGGCAACATTCACAATACCGGACCAGGGACAACTGAACAGGCTAGAACTAAAGTAGGGGTGCTAATGAGGGACAGACAGGTGAGGAGGATCAACTAATGAGGACACAGGTGAACTGACTAACATAATCAAACACGGGGAAAAACTGGGTCACAGAACACATGAGGAAAGAAAACGCAACAAAAGTCCATGAAAACTAAAAAGAACAGAACATAAGTGTGACATGTATAGGTGACTTTGGCATTCTTGTCTTCAGAAGGCAATAAAGCATGATTTGAGTTAAAAATCCAATTAAACAAACACAGATCGCTAAAACCAAAATTACTGTATACAATTACTGTGAATACTAAAACGGCACTGACACACATTCAAGTGACAACTGTATAATAAAGGTTGATTTTAATCAACAGAACATGGGTTTTCAGAATGTGGGTTTTTGTCTTCTTTTGTGTCTACTTACATATTTGATGGTTTATGAATTGTTTTATATTTCATAATTGTTTATTATTTAAAATCAGCTGACATCCGCAAGTTCCCATTGTGACAACATGCCCCACTGGTCAATGTGTGTTTTAAGACTCTTTCTGGACGTTTAATATTTTTAACTGAATCCAGCATTCTGACACAAGACTTTTAGTATTATTCATATATTTATTAATACTTTGAATTAGCTTTATTTTGATATTTTAAATTTATGTTATTTGTTATGTGCTTTTTATTTAGCTTCAATTTCGATTCAAGTTTTTTAAAGATTATTTCAATTCATTTCAAGGCAACATTTCTAATTTTTGTGGTTTTCAACTAAGATTTATATTTTATTACTGATTTGTTACAATGAAAGCTTTAAAACTTTAGTTGAAAGTGAAAGTGACGTGGCAAAGTATGGTGACCCATACTTGGAATTAGTGCTCTGCATTTAACCCATCCTAAGTGCACACACACAGCAGTGCCCCCCTACAATCCCTGCCGGTACGAGAGTCGAACCCGCAACCTTTGGGTTACGAGTCTGACTCTCTAACCATTGACTTCCCCTAGTTATAGCCTAGATAACAATAACAACACTGTTCACTGTGTTCATAATCCCGCTAATATATTAGTTGACTATACCTTCATCACCATGACAGAATAGCTCGAAAGAAACATCAGATTTTAACTGAACAAACATGTGCATGCGCAGCAGTGATTCAGTATTAGCTGAAGTCAGGATTCTCCATCAGAAGTGGCAGAGTTCCTCTTTGGCTGCAGGGGGCACTATAGAGTTTTCCCACAGACATTCTCATGTTCCCCTCCCCCATTTTGGTACTGCTCTGTGGACATGCCTCCATCAGCCAGCCTGATACAGTACGTCTCCTTTCAGCCTCTGTCCCTCAGTTCCCAACCCTCCCACACCCAATAACTGGAGCACACATGCTGCTCTTTCCCTCAGACTTGCATAGCAGGAAAGAAGTCATTCTTTGAGAGTGACCATACACTCTCATATCATCCCTCCATTTTGAAATCCCCCTTATTCTTTTAAGAATCAAGGGTCAGGGTCACAATTGACACAATTCATGGTATAGAGTGCAAAAACGTTTCTTTAGCGTGAATGGCATATACATTTCAATCAATCTGGGTTGATTTCATTGGGTTGAGGACAATCTCAGTCCCTCGTCTTACCTAAAAGTAGAAGCCTCTTTTGTTTTTCAAGCCCTCACCTCTTTCCACTTGTCATTTAGAGACCCTTTTTAACAATCCAGTGAATAAATATCCCATTTTACTCAGAGATGTTATATTACAGCGGTGAAATGGGTTGCAAATCATTTTAATTTAAAAAATGTAATTTAAATTTTTTTAATTTAAATTTTAAAGAAAAAGCTATGTGAAAGTGATTTACTGCATGCAGCCTAAACGATTTAATTAAATCTTCATTACCATATACATTACTTTTTGTCCAGAAAAATCTCACGTTCAAATAAAGAAAATTGGCAGCTCCGTTACTAACTGAAAATATTATACATGAACAATTTCAGTGGCCAGGCAAACTAAGATGACAAGATCAGAGAAATGCATTACGAAGTGTTTCGGGAACACCATTGCTTAAATGATCAAATATTATATTTTTTGTATATTATACACCATACTTTAAAATATTAGTCCACAAAAGTAAAGAAAAACATGTCAGCCCTGAAACATGTAGTTTGCAGCAGACCAAAACTGGAAGGCCGTAGGTAATAAAAAGACAAAGAAAATACAGACTGGCCAGGGTTAGAAACATTGTGAGAAGGACAATACAGCACTTTATTGTTCAGAAATGTTTGCAGTGACAAAGAAACAACAACAAACAAGATAAACTGGAGGTCACAAATTTAAACATACAGAAAGTTGAAAGAATTAATAGATGCTCATTCTGGACCCCAGGTCACAACAGAAGCCCAGCTGGAGGAGAAAAAGTGTGTAACTGTTGAAAAAGAAAAGTCAGCGGAGACTGAACCAAACACAGGCTAATCTACTAGCACAATGCTACAGTGGTCAATTTAACTGCCATATACTCTTACGTTAGGGCAGATGTGGATGTATGAAAAGCTGCTCTGGAAGCAAAACAAGTTACAGGATGGTAAATACATATTTATAAAAAAAGATGCTTCAGTTATAAACAGGCAAAACAAAAGCAAGAGATTATGTTCTTTTATTTTGCATTATTTATACTTTGATATATTTTTAGCAAAATGCTATACTTTTGTTAATAAAAGTAAACAGGAAAAACAGCCACCGAAGCCACATCCATTGTCTATGTGAACCAAAGTATAGAACATATGACCATTAAGCGTGAGCACAAAAAGTATAGCAAATTTTTTTGTCATCAGTGAGTACACCTACACATCTCCTAAGACCTATCTAAAAGACTGTACAAATATACACTACCAATACTATGTGATAACATGAAATTCAACAATACCTGTTGGCTCTAATAAACACTCCATTTGCCACAATAACGGCTGAACAATTATGTTTCTGGGTATGTTAAAAAATAATAAACTGAAGGCAAATCATGTATTGTTTGGTAAATGTTGAGCTTTTTCTTTCCCTACCCTGAGGAAAAGTTGACCCCAGCTTCACAATCAAAATTTGCATTCATCTTCATATTTCAAAATGTAAAATATGACTTTTTTGCCTTTCTCCAATGGCTTTAGGAGTTGAGGGAAAAGCAGAACCTTATAGCTACTGTCTGTAACCAAGGTCTAGAAGTTCAATGAGGCAGCATTGTTGGTGTACTTCAAACATAACGCAAAAGTATACATGTGCATTTTATTAACCCTGTCCAGAAATCAGACCTGTTGCTTGGTTAACTGGGCCTCCGATTGTTCAAGCTTGTTTGTGATACCTGACTGGCACTCTCCCTTTTGCTGTTTTGTTTCGTTTAACAAGTCTTTTGACCCATAACCGTTTTCACTGTGGGCGTCCTCCCCGATGTCAGAGTCACTCCCATCCACTTGATCACTTGTCTCTGGTTCCACCCTACTAAGTGACTGTGCAGTCTGCACATTCTCTTCATTATCACTGTCAGAGTCCACAGCAATTGGTTCTGAATTGACAAGTGCGCCAGGTTTTAAGGTGCTCTTCATTGAATCACTGCAGTTGCTCCCTATGATGGCCTTTTGACCATTCGAGTAGAGTGAGGCTTTGGTGGAAACCCTTGCTAGCATCCCATGCTTCTGCTGCAGGTCACCATTGGTTGTAGCTTTTTGCCGAAAGCGAATGGCATTGGCAGATCGGCCTATCCGATATCTAGTAGTTCGTCTTTTATGTTCACGGTTATGGTTCTTGAAATGGCACGTTGACTCAAAGTTCATGGGATGTTGCAAATCTATTATGTCTTCCATTTTAAATCCCAGCAGGACCCGAGTGTTTAAGGTCTCACAATTCAGCATACATCTCCGCCTTCGATTTGAGAAGTGGCTCGCAATGTCAGATTTCCAAAGCCAGAGACTGGACGCAAGCTTCTCAACCTCTCGGCGAGTGGGGTAGGGCTGCCTGTTGAAGTACTGAGTGAGGAAAGCTTTTCGTGTCTCGTAGGACTCATTCTCGTAACCCTTCGGTTCCAAGGCAAAGACTACAGGTTCATCTTGTTTGTCAGTTGAAAGTGGTGGGCTATGCCCAGTCTGGTCATCGGTTGCAGATTTCCGTCTCTTTGGCTCAGTTTGGTCGAAGTTTGCTAAACCTGCACGTTTGAGACCAGCCCCCTGGGCCTGTGCAACTCTTGCGGATGGAGCAGGTCGGCCATTCTGAGTTTTGCTGACACCGCGGCAGTGCACGAGATGCAAAGTGATCGTGGAAGCCGTCATGTTACTAGTGTAGACGCCAAGGCAATGGATGCATTTGTAGGTCAACTTCTTCTCCACAGGATGAACCGTTTGTATAACTTGATGGCGGTCACGCAAATGGTGAGCTAGAGAATCTGAAATAGGTCCCTTAAGAATTGAAAAGCAGAGAGGACAAAGTGTTTTGCCTACATCCTTCTTATAAGGTACAGCCGCTTGCGGTGTAGCCTTAGCCGGTATGGTGTCTGAGGCATCCGGGGGTATCTTTGGGACTGGTGGCATAACCGGTTTGTTCCCCTGCAATGATGGTGGTAATGCTTTGTTTTGGGCATGAAATGCCACTGATTCTTCTGGGGCATCCCGCATGTTATATGTGGTGACGATCAGCTGGACATTCTTGGGATTTCCCTGCTGAAGCGTGAGGTCAAATGTAAGTGGGGATTCTGTCCGTGGCCCAACAGATTCATTGGGATGCACCCCTCGCATATGAGTCACCATTTTTTCCACATCATTGAAAGTGGCCTTGCAGTGCGGGCAAGATAAGCCATGTATCAACATGTGGTTAAGAAGCGTGTCGCTAGGTAGGTAGCGGTTACAGTATAAGCATTTACTAGTGAAGTTGTGAATTTTCATGATGTAGTTGGCCACCGCCGGTACCTTCTCCGCTTTGTGTTCCTTTTCAAAATGCGAACTATACACATTTTCTGGAAAGAGCTCATTGCAGATGGTGCAGATCTTCCATTTTTGAGTGTACGACGTGCCGATGACAGAGTTGCCCTTCTTGGAAGTAACAGATGACACCGTAGTAGCTGCTGCCTGAACTCGAGAGTTCAGCTGAGGGATCTTTAAGATGGAAGTGGATGATGATCCAGAAACTGAACTACGAAGACTAGCGGAAAGCTGCGGTTTGCTTGTTTGAGACTCCTGTGGGACTGAAAGCTGCACCTGTTGTCCCCCAATGGTCAAGGATTGTGTAGTCCCAGGCTTCAGACCAAATGCCCCCTGCTTCAGGTGAACACCTGACAGGAGCCCACTTGAGTTCAAACTCCATTTAGGAATAACAATACGACTCAGCTGCTGAGCGGATAAAGGCCGTACTCCGGTCACTACTGTACCCTTTGGCATTACACCAATGATGCCCTTATCACCCTGAGCTTTAGTGGACACCATAATCACAGGCTTCGCCCAAGGTACCACAACATTGGTGTGTCCAATCATAGCAGTAACTTGATAACCAATGCGCTCATGGTCCTCAATGACATGCTGCACAAGGGCTTCATAGGTACGAGGTACAAAGAGGCACCGTTTGCAGTGGATGGCTGTGCTCGTACTGTTGGTACCACCAGAATCAGCATTGCTTCCTGTTCCAGAGCCTGCAGTTGTCCCATTGGCTGGTGTTGTCTTCTCACCAGGCCTCACTAAGTACGGTGCCGCTACGTGCTGGAAATGTTCCCGGTAGATATGCTTTCGCACCACATTATATAGCGGGTCCCTGTAAGTGCATTTCTTGCAGTAGTACACTGCTTGCTCTATATTGTCACGTGTCTTATCCAGACGAGCACCATCCTTCAAGCCAACCCCTGCCCCCTGAAGTCCTCCAGCATTCTGGCGCACGACATTATTGGGCATATGAAACAGTCTGATGTGTGTCTCCAAAGTCTTTTTGTTCCCATTGTAAGTGCAATAGGGGCAGTTAAGGAGAATGCGGTTTTCAAAGTCCTCGCTGTGCACATTACGAAAGTGACTCTTGTAGGCGGAGAAAAACTTGGAGGAGAATGTACATCCTGAACAACAGAACGGCTTTGAGCGGTACTCCTAAAAAGACAAAGAGGACAAATGGGCAAAGAAAAAAACGGAGATGGGTTTAAAAAAAAAAAAATAGACAAAAGATTAATAAAAAATGCTTCCCCTGTCCTTTATTAAGATTTAAGTTATAACTCACTTGTGATTTGGTCATTGAGGGATTCCACATGCACACATCGTCCCATGTGGTGTTCTTAATGTAGAACTCATTGGGAACAAAGTCCTTATAGTCCTGGAGGGGAAAAAGAATACATATAAAAAGTCTTTGTAGAAGAAATTTTTCAAATGCTTTGCACATGTACTTTAGTGTAAAATGAATAAAGACTGAAAAAACGAATGAACTGCTTTGCACTGAATCAATCAGTTCACACAAACTGATTAGCAGAAATAAATTCTAAACTTCCTAACTCTGCTATTTGAGGTTTGAATCAGAGATGTTAATAAAATAACTCTTTCTTATAGTTCATAAGCAAGCAACTCGATACTAGGCATGGTTTTTAGGAAATTTAATGGCCAAAATGTGCATTATAAATCAAGTATAAATCACTTTATCAGACACAAATCATAAAATACAGCCTTTTATTATAATAATTACAAATATTTCACCTTCACACAGACTTTCCTTTGTGGTGTTGTTTTAGAATATTGGAATAAACGGAACTTGTGGCAGATGTAGTAATTCTGTCAGGCAACTAATTTAGTGGATTTATCAAAAACAAGGGAAGCGGCTTTATTTCTGGCAATCTCAAATACCAAAAGTTCACATGGGCCTACTTCATAATCTAAAGAAACTGCATCATATGTGTTGGCAAAAAAATACTGGTAAGACTCAAGGTTAGAAGATGAATGGTAAAAGCATATCAACAAGCTGATTTCACAGATTTTACAGCTACAGAGCTAATGGTAACACGGTGACACAGAATGTAACATAAAAAACACTAAACCATTTGGAGCTGTCTTAAGGGGACTCAGATGGTCCATGATAGTGAGCATGTACTTCATTGCCTATGGAGACATTTTAATTAGAGAAATTTACTTACATCAATGTGCTCCCTGCAAAACTCCAAGCCAATGTCACCCAGCACGTTTTTCACATTCTTCCTAGCTTTCCTTAGACTGCTGAGGTTGTTCACTGGGAGTTGAAACATTCTGCCACCTGAAAATAAATTCATCACATTATTGCCATCATGAATGAATAATACACATTTTGTATTGTTTGAATGACTTTAGAGAACATGAATAATACATGAATAGTATATTAAAATATATCTCACTGCGACACTATCAATTTGACTGTTTAAATGCACCTTAAAGGTCCCATGGCATGAAAATGTCACTTTATGAGGTTTTTTAACATTCATATGAGTTCCCCTAGCCTGCCTATGGTCCCCCAGTGGCTAGAAATGGCGATAGGTGTAAACCGAGCCCTGGGTATCCTGCTTTGCCTTTGAGAAAATGAAAGCTCAGATGGCCCAATCTGGAATCTTCCCTTTATGTCGTCATACGGGGAAAGGTTACCTCCCCTTTCTCTGCTTTGCCCGCCCAGAGAATTTGGCCCACCCATGAGAAAATGAGCTACTACTGTGCGAGGCGAGCGCAATATTTTTTTTTCCTCGAGAGACATCATGGCTTGCAAACGAGCGAAGCATGGCAGTTGCCCCGCCTCTCTCCTCCTCATTAGCATTTAAAGCTACAGACACAGAAATGGCACGTCCTAAGGAAAGCTCATTGTGGGACTGGCTCGTAGTGGCTGAAATTCTGCACCAAGGCTGAATTTCGGGAAAGAGACTTCAGATACAGTACTAGGGACCACTTAGGCCTATATAAAAGCATCCAAAAAGCAGCATGTCATGGGACCTTTAATCCAAATCATAAACACAAGCTCATGTCAGAGAAACGGGTCACTAGGAGAGGAAAAGGTCTAAAGCAAAACAAATGAGTCAGAGAGCATCTTTCTCATCACAGCCTGGGAAAATGAGCTGCATACTAAACACAGACAGCAAAAAGCCAACTTACCTTTGACACCATGCAATATCACTTTTCTTATTTTACAATAGTGTTTTCCAACTTTTATTTCGAAATCAAAAGCCACAACCAACAAATGTATTTATGAATTAAATTCCAAATAGTCGTTTCACAACAGGAAACTAATTTGCGGCCTTTGTATGGTGGCATGCAATTATCATCAAAGGTACTTCTACAAATGAGAATGTCAATGAGAATAAGGAGAGTCAATGTATGAGGTGAAGATTAAAGAAATCAACCTCTGTCTGAAGTATAGGCCTATGTGGTAGTCTATAATTGATCCAAACAAACTGACACAACCTTACATGTTTTGTTAAAAAGGAACTGAATCCATAATTTTTTTTTTCTTAATTATGAGATAACGATTCACTTTAATTAAATTTAAATAAACCACCATTCAAAAGTTTGGGGTCTGAAAGATGCTTTTAATGTTTCTGAAGGAAGTTTCTTATGCTCACCAAAGCTGCATTTATTTGATCAAAAATACAGTAAAAACAGTAATATTGTAAAATATTAATACATTTTAAAAATAACTGTTTTCTATTTTAATATGGTTTAAAATGAATTTATTGCTGTGATGCCAAAGCTGAATTTCAGCACCATTAATCCAGTCTTTAGTGTCACATGATCCTTCAAAAATTATTTTAATATGCTAATTTGGTCGTTTTTTTATTATTATTAACATTTTAAAGATTTTTTTAAAACATTTTAACATTTTATTTTAACATTTATTATTATTATTATTCCAAAAACAGCCATGCTTCATTTTATGCTTTATTTTTCAGGATTCTTTGATGAACAAAGTTCAAAAGAGCATAATTTACTTGAAACAGAAATCTATGGTCACTTCTGGTGCATCTTTACTCTAACAATTTTCTGCATCTCAATAGAATATATATTAAATCTATTTTACATGTAATACCAAAGCAAAATCAAAATCTTTCCAAGCACCATGTACAAGTGCTTCAGCACATGATGTCTATGGGATGGCACCATTTCAAAATATGATTGCACAACCGAAAAACACAAACGCATCCAATGAATCTGTGGCCAACATTCTACAGTACCAGCATTGCAGATTTGTGCTCTAACGAATATTGTACATGAAGAGCCAAACATGCACAACTGCAACGCTAAATTAGGCCGATCCCACATCAGCCCGCAAAAATGAGGTCAAAGTTCAACTAAGGTCAAAGGTCATGTACCTATCGGAGCGGCCTTCATGGAAAACCTGCATCAGCTCTTGGCGTCACCAATCACAAGCATCATACGGTACACCCAGCTTGAACAAAGAGCAGTAGTTTCACTTCGGCACTGAATAGGGGCTCTCTCTCTTTGGTTAGGCGTTCCTCATCGCCTCACTGACTTTCTCCCATCCTTTCTAGATGGCGCTAGAGGACAGCTCTTCCTCCATGTTATATAAGCCTCTCCCTGTTCTGCCTGCCCTTTTTCCGCTCCCTTTTTTGTGCAGGCTTACAGCCCTGGAATGGCGCCTCCTGTTGAGGCAGCAGCAGAGGCCAGTGCGTGGAAAGCCATATCTGCAGTGTCTGCTCTGGGTGGAGGTTATCTGATGATCTCCTAGCATACAGATGACTTGGTTTGCATACACACGCAAACAGAAAATTAAAATATCGGTCACATTTTAATTAACTGCCTCATGGCCGTCCATATCCAAAAAACATGGACCCTGTGCGAATGAGAAAAACATACTGCTGGTAAATACATTCAGCATCATCTTTTCATCAAAGGCCCAACACCACAGCTACAGTTGTGAAAATAACATTGCATATATTAAACACACACAGCATGATAAATATAAGCTGCCAAAATGTCAAATTCAAGCACTGCATTTTGCTGAATGACATCTATAACGTTACTACCCAGGACGGTAAATACTAAAGTAAATATCAAACTTGCCATTTAAAGAACAACAATTATTACAAATATAGAGCAAAATCGAGCAGGCAAGTACATGAGTATGACAACACACTGACGAGGAAAACAACTGACCAATTAGTGACCAAGACCAGTCACACGTTGATCTGTTTGGTTTGTTGACATGTCAAACGCGATCAAACCCTACAAGCGCCAACTTTGGTTCCTTATTAGTTAAACTGCACGCGCTCAACTGATTCATAAATTAAAAGGACTATTGACTAATAACAAAAACCAAAAAAAAAAAAGACTAAAATCACTTATTCAACCTAATACTTCTCCATACACGACTTTCTTTTATCTGCGAAAAACAAAAGATGTCAGACAGAATGACAGCCTCAGTCACCATTCACTTTCAGTGCATCTTTTTTCCAAACAATAAAACTGACTGAGGCTGTCATTCTGATTAACATTTCCTTTAGCTCATATTAGAAAGTCAGACTGGCTTAGAACAACGCGAGGGCGAATAAACGATGACATAATTTGTTTTATCTTTGGTGAACTGTCCCTTTAACGATTGATTCGTTGCAGCGCGAGCTTTTTGTGACTAGTTCGTTTGTCAAAGCAAACGGAGATATAACAGCGAGCTGGAGCGAGTGGTCGGATTTAGGGTCTGTGTGAATGATAAAACCCTCAGTTACACTTTCAACGGTAAGAACACATCAATAAAAACTTTATTTTTAATTCACGACCTGAGAGAACTGTTTAACAACTGTATGACACAAACAATTAGCTAGGTTTGCCACTTGAGAGTCTGGTTAAGTCCTTTCAGATTTCCTCCAGTTATTATTAATAAGTTAGCAGGTCTCTTAGTTAATACTCATTCGGTTTCGTTCCCCAAACGCACAACGGGGAGCGAGTTGAACGTTACCTGGCCCGCGCTCCGCTAGCTGCAGCGCGTAATGTCACTTTCCCGCCCCCCGAACCGAGCGCCTTGTCCTCCGCTTCCCGGGCGGACACACACCGCCGAAAGAGGGAGCTCGACTCCTGTCACGGGCCGACCCAGAGCTGTCTGTCTGCCGGGAATGAGCTGCTGCAACTCATCTAGCAGAGTCTGTGCCGGTCTACGGGGGTCCCGGACGGAGAAGGAGCGCGAAACGCCGAGCAAGTGCTGCGTTTGCGATGATGCATAGTCCAGAAGACGCACGATGACGGTGTAATTGACAGCAATTAACGTAATCCGCCATCCACTTAAACAATACGACCCGGTCCAGTACCTATACTATCCAAAATGGCGTGTGAAAAGTGGCGGAAGTGACATGTGCGTTTGATTAGCATAAAAAAGCATTGTGCCGACGGAGAGGCGGTGGGTGGGGGATTTTGTGGTGAAAGGTGTCAGACGACCACCAATCCAATATTTACCCCATGTAAGCTTACCTGGAATGCACAAGTGTATCTGTGCGCGCATAAAATGTTTTATGACATGCTTCCGAAATTGGTGTAAACAGCCCCTGGGTGCAGTTACATGGAATTAACCCATAGGGGGCGCCATCGGCTGAAACTTGATTGGATAGAGGCGTATGCGTCAATTCTGCATCTGGTATCTACCCCCGCAGTGTCGGATGTATACAGTGCCTCAGTACTCAGCCAGCATCGGGTGGTGGCGCTGTACCGCGCTCATGCGCAACTCACCGGGACTACTTCTGCATGTGAAGTGCTGGGGTTGCAGAGTGTGTGAGCCATGGTGATTCCCCCACCCTCTGGCCCTTGAGCTCTGGAGTTATTCCCCCCTTGGTGTTGGCTGCATCTTACTCGCCCAAGCAGTTACTTGCATTACACTAGTTTGGGTGTCATTTGGGACGTAACACTCTACACCCAGAGAGAGAAAATATTTCCTTTTGGATATGTCAACAAGACAGGGTAGACACTCAAGAGATTGACGGCAGTAGCTCTTAGGATGTAGGCTGTTGTTTTCTTCTGACACTGATGTGTGAAATTAAGTGCATATACAACTTCATCAGTTTTGATGCAAGTCCAAAGTATTTTATAAATAACACACATCCAGATGAAAATGTCCAAATACATTGCATAACCCAAATGATCTGCAACATTAAATGTTTATTTCAAAGCATAAATCTCTATAGCCAAAAATGTTTCTCAGGCTGTTCAAAAGGTAAATTTACATACATTAGCGTGTTTAGGCACTACCTCTACCTAAAATGGCACTACTTTCCATTGCAGGAAAGGTTCTTTATAGTGAAAAAAGGTTCCTGACATTATTAAAATGTTCATCACACTAAAAAAAAAAAAAAAAAGGTTATTTTGAGAACTTCACTAAAGGTTCTTTGGGGAACCAAGAATAGTTATATGCTATGGCTATGAAATCCCCCTTTGGAACCACCTTTATTTTTAAAGTTTTTTGTTATAAAAAAAAATCTCTGTAAATTTGGTCCTTTTTATTAAAATGCAGATTTTTAGATTTAGAACATTTTAATGTACATTTCAACATATAGTCTAGTAATTAACCAAACTAAATGGAAGATGGAAAGTGGTAAATCCAAGCAATCCAAACACTACTGTAACCTGATATGGGACAAATAACTCATTGTAATGAACTTGTTACTTGGAAAGCATGAATTCCAGTTCGACTGCAGTGATAAGTGCTGACCATATATCACAAAACTAAACACAACCAAATGAGGTGAAATGTCATGTAGTGGCAAAAAGAGTGAGCAATCCTTTCAGGAACGAGACAATTTCATTTCCACCCAGTTTGGACTCCCCATAAACACGGTCCACAAATGAAATAGGAACCTGCGTAATAGACAGACAAGACCACTTTCAGATAATCATAAAAAAAATGCAGTCTGCTACATTGAAATATTTAAAAATACTTAACTTGAATTTATAAATGAATGCATGTATTAAATAAAGTTCAGTATAATACAGCAATACAATTCACAGTCTTAATATGTAAATGTATAATCTAAACTATATTTTATTTAGGGCTGGTAATTTAACGCGTTAATTCGATTAATTAATATAACTCTCTCTATAGCTCTCGCGATACTTTGATGTGATGATCCGCTTCAAGTCGAACAAGCCTAATGATTCAATGAACCATTCATAAAGAACCATTTCCTTCACTCCTGAATGAATCAGCCATTTGAACGAATCAAATGAATTAATAAATTACTCGATGACTTAATCATTAAGACATTTACCACCACCTACTGGAAGTTTTAGTTTATTATTTAGAGTATCATTTCATTAAAGAAATAATTTCATATTTCCATAGTAATAATAATACAATTAATAAAATAAATTATTAAAGGTATAGTTCACCCACCCAAAAACGACAATTGTGTCATTTACTCACACTCATGGTCCAAAAGAGTATATGTAATCAATTTTATCAAACAAAATATTTCTTGCTGAAGCTACTTTTTGTAATGTCTGTTTGATGCTTTACACAACAATGACTTTAAATTATCTTTTGGGAGTAATTTCTCAGCAAAATTTGATGTGCGATTAATTATTCGCCACATCATGTAATTAATTAGATTAAAAATTGTAATCGCTTGCCAGCCCTAATTTTATTTATTAAAATATTAACAAGATTAATAAGAAATGTGGAATGAGAGATGCGTGCTGACCTCTCCAACAGTATAGCCCAGTTGTCTAGCACGAACAATCATCTCCATCTGGAACACATAGCCTTTTGAGACACACTGCTCTACTAATTTTTCAAGAACCTCTTTCTTATAGAGCCTGAAACGTAGAACACAAGATAGGAGACAATAATACAATATTGTAATATAAAAAACATGGTATAAAAACAAAACAATGATTGATTTATTAACATGCCCTTACCTAAAACTCCCCGTGAGATCAGATGCTCCTGGTCTGAGCAGCACTTGTGTTACAAAGTTTGCACCTCGACTAAAAAGAAACAATCATTACAAAAAAGTAATTTTGTGCCATAAAATCAATTATACATGAAAAATGATACCTGACCTATACATTTGGCAGTAACAGATGCAGTCTCAAATTTCTAATATGTCTATATAGTTGGATATTATTATAAAATGTAGCTTCCAGTCACAAACCTGATCAGTTTCCGGCGCAGATCCCATCCATATACACCACCGTCTCCTCTGTACCTTGTTCCAGACACCAGGTCATATCCACCTTCTTTCTGTTTTCTGAACAAATAATAATAATAATAATATCATAAAAGTGGCTGTTATACAAGTGCACATGATAATGCTATTATAGCAAAACTACACTACACAATACAATGAGCAGATAAAATGTCTTTTAACAGCAGAGGCATAAGGTAATTGAAAGAAAATGACTTACTCAATGAACTGTGCGATAAACTTTGGCTGTGAGGGAGAAGAATAAAACACTTAATGTACACAAATGCTCCTGAAGCTTTCATTTAGTGAAAGCAGGATCAAATGATCCATTTTAAATTCCTAAAAAAAATCTGTGAGTAAACATGCTTGAAGCTATCCAACACTTTTTTTTTAACACATCGATTTTCATGACATTTCCAGTGGTTCTTAAAATTAACTTACTATTCGCTAAGGAGTATGTCAGACCATAAGCTAAAACATAATTATGATATAAAAAGGAATTAGAAAATCTAAATGATCATAGTCATAAGTCATATGACTTAGTATCTCATAGTTTTGACTTATCTCATAATGACTGATCTGATCTTGACTCTTTTTATCCATTTTTTCTCATTCTCTTTTTCCTGTGTTATAATTATGACTTTTAATCTCATAATTATAGTTTACCAAAACAAGATTTTTTTCTTGTGTGGCAGAAATAAGCTTCCATAGATTCATTGAAAAGAACGGACTCAAAATAATGATTCTCAAGATGATGATTCTCAGCAAGCCTTGTTAGCATGTTGTTGTACTCCATATCCAATAGAGGTATATGCAACTATTTTCAGTATTTCCAGGGTCGTGGGAAACATGAATACCAGTATTTACTCAAGGAGGTACAAAACAGTATACAATGGAAGAGTACTTACATGATGTGAGAGATCTGCATCCATAATGATAACGAAGTTTCCTGACGCGTGTTTAATGCCGTGGATGTAAGCCGTTCCTGGAATGACATGAAGCTCAGTCACGCTATTCCCAGGGGTGCCCAAACTTGGTCCTGGAGGGCCGGTGTCCTGCAGAGTTTAGCTCCAACTTGCCTCAACACACCTGCCTTCAAGTTTCTAGTATGACTAGTAAGAGCTTGATTAGCTGGTTCAGGTGTGTTTAATTGGGGTTGGAGCTAAACTCTTCAGGACACCGGCCCTCCAGGACCGAGTTTGGGCACCCCTGCGCTATTCCTATAACTTAGCTCGAAGAAGTATTAAGAAACGTGAACCAATTTACCTAATCCCAGTTTTTTTGCTCGCGGTCTCAGGAGCTAAGAAGAGAGATGCCAGATTTTCATGATTTCTTTCGACAAGCTGTCAGTCATGTGTCTATTATAATGCACAACTCACAATCTTGTCAGCGCCGTAGATCTTCTGCAGCTGCTCGGCGATCTGCAGCGTTCCGTCTGGACTGCCATCATCGATCACTATGATCTCGTAGTTGTATCCACTGCATTAAAACATGGCCATTTGAGTAAGAACGCTCTTCTTAAAACTAAATATTTAAGTTAATCTTAGAGACTCATTAGTCTGATGTCACCGACAGCTCATCATTAGGACTTTAACAGTCTGTTGTATTAAGGTTCTCGCCCATTGACTGTATATAACAACACACTTACCTCTCGCCAAAGTACTTCGCCAGCAACCACACAATCAATGGGAGGTTTTCTCTCTCGTTGTAGGTTGGCAGCAGAACAGAATATTTATCAGAATGTTCCCCGGTCTTCGCATTACCTCTCCTGCTCGCCATGTTGGCGTCTCTGACGTAGTGTACACCGGATGTTTACATCAGGTACGTTGTCCGTGGAAAACACGAGCTCCATCCTTTGGTTCCGGAGCACATATTTCACCACTTCAAATACCGAGTGAAAAAATCCAACTATTGTTTGGACAGTTAACTACTTAAAAAAAAAAAAAGTGACGTGACATGTGGCCAAGTATAGTAACCCATACTCAGAATTAGTGCTCTGCTAACATCTACTTAACACCCTTCGGTTTAATCGCTTCAATTTGCAGGAAGCTTGTATGTTACACTGCACATTGGGATAACGTCTTAAGACAAGAAATCAATACAACATTACAACACAGGACTGTACAGTGCGACATATATGTCGCACATGCTACGAAAAAAACTGGTCTGTGCGATGAATAATTTTACCACTGTAGCACGCGTGCGATACAGTTTTGCATGTTCATAACACAGCCGATTAATAGTGTGAAGTGATTTCGTTGTGCTTGTTTGTGTGTGTGAGATTGATTATACTTGGTAGTTATGGTTGTGCGATATGACAATTTTTGACCGTGGACGATTAAAAGTCTCCACGATCTGCTTTTGAAGAAATATCGTAGTATTGTGCTACAGCGCACATTCTATCAGCTGCAGTTCTGGCGCATCCACCTCAATGTGCTGTACGACAATGCGACATACATTCACATCAAAAATGTTATCTCAGCAGTAGAGTTACACGCACGGGACACTGCACTTATGCGCAATTACAAAAGTACATTATTAGCATCTGCTTAAACATTTAATTCACGTGCTGTTCTGACATGCGTTTTTTCTGAGCGCATATAGGTACACATGAAGCGCGCACACTAAAACAGCGCCTGATTACTAGACTAATTTTGCATCTAATACGGTCAAAAACACACAAGGTTTACATTTAAACACAGTTGGTTGTCTAAAAAGAAAGTAAACAGTTGAGAGAGAAAGGGATGCATGCAGCTCTTTAAGCACAGTACTAAACATGCTGCCGCTTGTCATTAAAGGAATAGTTCACCCAAAAATTAAATTTCTGTCATTATTTGCTCACTCACATTGTCCCAAACCTGTATTAATTTCTTTCTTGTGCTGAACACAAAATAAGATATTTTGAAGAATATGGGTTACCAAACTGTCTTTTTTTTTTTTTAATAGACCCTTTTCACATTTCCGGGTTTCTCAGCAGCAGAAGTCATCATAGATGGGTAAATCTATAGTGGTGAATGGGAGACTACCACAAATATATATATATATTTGCATTCCCATTTGCTCAAATAGCAAAAGAAAAACTCCACGATAATGTTTTCATGACTTTCAAAAAAATAAAGAGACAGTAAACACAGTAATTACATACTGAAATTATGCTAATTAAATTGGTATTTTTGTCAACAAAAGTGATTTGTTTTTACATTATTTCATTTAGTTTTTCAGTGAATGTGAATAGTAACCATTTCATTAATAAATAGTCAACGAGTCAACGTTTTTGATCTTTATCGGTTTAATTTCATACGGGTTTACATAAACATGTATTAACACAAAAACAAAAGACCAGTTCACTTAGTATAATTCTATAAAATACTATGGACAGCACTTCTGCATATGTAAAAAGACAATATAATATCACAGTGTATTTCATATTAACATATGTATTGCTCTTGCAAAATATTGCTTATTTCATATTTAAAAAAAATAAAACACTTGATACAAAAACCGTAAGAGGTCAAGAAACAGGAATGGAAAAAGTAATATGCCTTCAACAATATACATTTAAAACACATACAGTGCATTAAATACAATAAAATAATACTTAAAAGTAAAATATTAGAAACATTCTTAGTGCGGATTTTAGCTGTTGTTCAGAAAGACACTAGTTCCTCGTCTGGATACCAAAATATCTGTCTCTGTAAAATAGAGTCTGAGTGTGTTGTGATTTCCTCTGTGCTGCACAAAAGGTTCTGCACATGCATCTACTGTAGTCTCGAAGCAGTAGATCAGGTTGAATACTGGGTAGATGATCAGTGCTTTTTTCAGCTACCACATGGAGAAAATCAAGTCAAAAGAGTCCATAAATTGGCTCATTCAAAGTCAACGTCTGGCAGAATCTCTTTATCCACTAAGTCACACAGTGTCTTTCTACAAAGTCTGGGGAGAGAGATGATTCTGGCAGTGCTGAAGTAAAACAGTTACTTCTCAGTAACTCAAGACTAGTATCCAGGGAATGGATCCTCTGAAAAATGATATAAACCGCAATTTTACCCACTTGAACTTGGCACTGTTTTTTATGGCAGTCACAATGACACAATTCAATTTACCTGCAGCCGGGGGTCCTTGATAACATCCACTGCTGTCACATACACCAGGGGGTCCCATTTCTCCTTGCTGACCTGAAGCTCCTGGAATACCTGGAGGTCCTACTTTACTATCCTCACCTTTGGGACCTGTTTCCCCTATTTTAGCTTCACCTGGAGGTCCTGTACAAGTAGAAATAAATAGTGGTGCAATTAACACTTCAAAAATCATTACAAAGACATTATTCGTGTTCGTGTAAAAGCAAAATGATGTAAAATAACAGGACTGATTTTCAAAAAAAAATATATTCAGTAAATAGCATTATTTGTCTGCTTAAAATACAAAGACAAATAAAACCAATTTGCCAGTGATGTAAAACTAATTAACACACCACAATACTACAGATATACACTACTGCTCAAAAGTTTGAGGCCACTAAGATTTTTTTTTTTTTTTTAAATGAATACTTTTATGAAATGAAATGAATACTTTTATTCAGTAAGGATGCATTAAATTGGTCAAAAATGACAGACATATATAATGTTAAAAAAGATTTATATTTCAAATAAATGCTGATCTTTTGAACTTTCTATTCATCACAGAATCCTGTAAAAATGTATCACAGATTATACACATTACAGTTTTTGTTTATTTATTTTTTATCAAATAAATGCATCCTTGAAGAGAATAAGAGACTCCTTTACTACTTCATTGTGTCTCTCAGGTAAATTTTTAAAAGATGTTTAGCTATTTTTTTTTTAAAACAAGACAAAAATACTAATTAAAAATATATTTTTCATACTTTTGGTACAGAAACCTAAATATGATGAAATAAATAATGAAGACCCCTTTAAAACAATTTACAAAGACAGCTGTGTGATACACAAATATGCTTCAATACCTGCAAAACCTTTTATTCCTTGTGGTCCCACCGCATTTACTCCAAGAGAGCCCTTCTCACCAGGCATCCCTCTGCGTCCTACAAGTTAATCACAGACATACTTACATAACGTAATCCAGAATTTCTATAAATCAACTAATGTGTCTAATGACAACCATCAGATGTGGTGTTTGCCCGGCAGATTGCATCTCCAAAGAAATGAAAATGTCAAGGCTTACCCTGCTCACCAGGGTACCCTGGTTTCCCAGACTCCCCTCTGCTTCCTTGTCGACCCTGAGGGCCTCGGGATCCAGGTGGCCCCCTTCCCCCTGGTATCCCAGGCTCTCCTGGTGGTGCCACTGGTTCCTGGATGGGCACTGGCTTTCGATTCATCTCATTTAGAAAAGCATCCAACTTCAGCACTTCATCTAAAACACAGTTTTATATCAGCTCATAATTAACATGCACTTACACAGGCCAAGATTCCCATTAAAGATGCTTTTAAATTCTGCATTTATTGTGACTTAATTAAAATGGATGTAGTGAATATACTACATACTGTGCATAAGTTTTTCGCAGGCCTGTGTAACAAGTTGGTAGATCATGGCAAGAGACTGTGGCTCACCCTAATAAACAGAAGAATTATTAAAACAAACAAAACCTATTTTATGGTTTGCATATAGCAAAGATGTCATTTTGCAACCCACCTTCTCTCCTCTCTCACCCTTACTTCCGGGAAGACCCTGTGAAAGAGAAAAAATAATCTGGAACATCTACTTAAATCCAACATTTTTCAAATACATCAAATCTTTTCTGGCCATCTATCTAAGCTGGACTGGATGGATGAAGGACATAAAGAGTAATAGAGAACAATTTTACTTACGGTGGGCCCTACGGGACCTAATGGCCCTCTCTCTCCCACTGGCCCTGGGTGACCAGGCATACCCTGGAAGCCCTACAAATTGTAGACACAGAAATGTAAAAAAGAGTGCAGTGAAAGCATGTACAGTATGAAATATTCAATGAATGCATATAGGTAAGGCTAAGTCTTACTCTTAGGCCTGTGATTCCTGGGCTACCGATGTTACCCTCCACTCCTCTGGTGCCCTGTGGGCAATTTATTGACATAAGGATGAATGACAGACTGAACATTTCAAACACACTTAGGACAATACCTGCCTCAAACCACACAGAGATTTACCTTAGGACCAGACATGCCCTCTTCACCTTTTGGACCAGGAGGCCCTGGTAAACCCTATTAACACAAAGTAAAAAAAAAAGTGAGATATACCAAAAAAACAAAACAAAACCCACTAATATGATCAACTACAACCATAAGATGGTTGTTGAAGCTCACCTGGCTCCCAGGCCTTCCAATGTCTCCTTTTCCCCCTCTTGCTCCTGGTGGGCCCTTATTAAGACAGAGAGAGGGTTTAAATCTGTTCCAAATGCTAATACATTAGATCTTCTCTGTAGAACAAGTGTAGGCGTACCACTTTGCCCATTACAGTTATTCCCCGTGGACCAGCGGGTCCAAGAGTGCCAAAGCCGCCCTCAGGGCCCGGTTTACCAGGTGGACCCACCTCTCCCTGGAGAGATGCAGAAAAGGAACAACAACAGAAACAAAAGTGACAGTAAATACATATATAATGTTTCAAAAGATTTATATTTTAAATAAATGCTGTTCTTTTGAACATTCTTTTCATCAAAGAATCAGCATATTAGACTGATTTCTGAAGGATCATGTGACGCTGAAGACTGGAGTAATGATGCTGAAAATTCAGCTTTGCCATCACAGAAATAAATTACATTTTAAAATATATTCAAACAGAAAACAGTTACTTTAAATGTTTTTAAATTGTGCTGTGGATTAGTGGTTAACATAATAGTTGTAGTCACAAACCCAACTTTATATTCATGTTTCCTTACCTTTTGTCCCACCTCTCCTTTTTCTCCCTTCTCCCCACGAGGGCCAGGTCTCCCCTGAATACAAGCATACCATTACACCAATAATGATCATAACACTGATTATTCCAACAACTATTAAAATGGTTTCACAAGCTTTCTAATGTTCGTGTCAGTTTAAAAATGCAGCGTTGTAGTCTCACAGGTGGCCCCGTGTCTCCAGGTGCTCCAGGGACGTCGGTGGTGCAGGTGCACGCATAAGCAGGGGCAGGACAGCTCTCCTCGTCTCTCTAGAGAACAGAGAGCCACACTTAAATTACAGAAGTAACTTTAAGACATCCTGCACTACATAATGTAATTCAGTGCCATCTATATATTGATATGTCAACTCAACCTAGACTGATCATGTACCTGTGAGGGCAGATTACAGCAGTTGTCTTCTGATGCCCAAGTAGTGTTGCACACAATCTCAAAGGACTGCAGCTGGAACTGCAGAAAAATATAATACACATTGCCTTAATGTGTGTATATACATTACTTTTCTCAGTATGTTTGTGGTCATGAGGTGAGACTCACAGCCGCAGATCCGCTGTGAGGTCCACGTGTCCTCACTAGTTTGCCCAACATCTCAAAACCATCAGTGGGCAAAGTTCCCAGGGGGCGTGCGGGCCTCTCACCAACCCGCTGGCAATCTACAGACAGAGATACACTCACCTGACTGACCGACAAATGGATCTGCCAATCAGATAAAGAGATGAGAAGAATCAGTGGCAAATTAAATGTTGTATTTCTTTTTATCCCTCACTCAAAATTCTCAACTGACTCTTCGCTAATCCCTGTCCTAAAACATTACTGACCAATCCTTAGAAAATGCTGCTATCTATCATTTTGAGAGAAGCTTTTGCGCTTTTCTATCTATAAAATCTATAAGTAAATGTAAACTTTCAAATTAGGCTTTTCTCTTTTTAGTTGATGTCGAGAAGTGTTTGCCTACATTCTCATTTTAAGTTACATTTTTAATGTGAAATGGCTGATAAGTACAAATAATGTAATAACCATCACTGTTGGAAATCTCCAGTTCATTCCTATGGGACATTCTGTAAAGCTCGTCCGACATTAACTAAAAAAAACTTTCACACAAACCTTATGAAAGCTTCCATAGAAAACTGAGCGGACTTGTGGCTGGTCAAAGGTCAGTTCCTGTATCTCTCCTCTGTAGTCCAGACTGAAATACAGCAGAACCTTCTTCTCAGCTAAATAGAGAATAAGCATCTAATGAACTTGGGATTTACAATTCAATAGTCCTTGAATTTATCTCTACTCAAGTGTCCAGGCACTCACGGTCCAGCACCACCCCCATCTTGGGCTGGAAGTCATTGTCCGTGAGCTGCCAGAGGGCAAAGGGCTCCCTGGGTGAATCCTGCAAGAGCCTGAAGGCCATGCTGATGGTGTGTTCTGGAGAGAAGCCAGCCGGATGAATGAAGCTGAGACAGACAGACAGGGTGTGAGCACTGAATGAAGGGTGTAACTGAGCTGTTTAATAATATGTGCATGCGTGTGTTTTGTGTTCTCACCCTGTGCTCTGGGTCAGCTGTACATCTCTGTAGAGGGTGTAACTGGGTAAGGTGCTGAAGATGAAAGGTTCAGCTGCCACACCCTCAATAGTAGAGTGTGCCCTCCGAGTTAGACCGAACGCTTCCATCATGTCGAAGCCTAGAAAACACAAATTCACATTTTTTTTTTACAGTTTAGGGCTCAACAGTAAGGATGGCCTGTTAACTCAGGTTTGATATGTAAGAGTTTACATATCAATTTAATCTTGGAGCTTCCTGTAAAAATAATGAAAGTAACTATAGTTTCCAGCTAATTTTATTTCTAAACAAAATGTACAAAAACATTGAATTAAAAAAATTTTATGCAAAGAATTTATAATAACTACTGTTAAAATACTTAATTTGAAATACAATTTAAATGCAAAATGTATATGAAAATCTTAAATGATAAAAAAAAATTTTAAATGAGAAGAAAAAAAATGTAAATATAAAATCAGATATTTAAATCTTAAAAAATGTGTTGGGCACCAGTGAAATTAAGTATTGGCTAGAATGAGCAACAGAAAAAAATCCTTACTGTTGAGACTTACTCAGAAAGTCAGTAGGCTATAATTTTTTGTTACCATATTTGCTCTGCAAAGCACAAAAAGTAGAGCATAGTGCTAGAAAATGCCAAGGTCATGGATTTGAGTTCCAGGGAATGTGTGAACTGATCATACATACACCTAAATGTCAATGCAAGTCATTTTGGACAAAAGCATTTGTCAAATGCATAAGTGTAAAATGTAAATATGACCATACCTTTACCCACATGATTTCTGACCGTCGTCTCAGGACACACTGAGATAAAAAAGACATCATGTTATGTTTGAAGAAAGCTATATTTTGATCAAAAGCAGTGTAAAGGCCTGTTCACACCAAAAGTGATGCGGAAAAGCAAAGCGAATTGCTTTCGGTTCATTTGCATTCAGTAAATTTCCATTGTTCCATTGGAAATATTTGTGTTTTGATTTGAACAGGCCTTAAAACTGTTGCAACTTTTACCTTCTCTTTGTACGGGATGCAGCCGAGGAGGAACCTGAATTCTCACTGGAGCGGTTGCTTTATGAGAGAATTACATACTATTACAGTTGAGCAAAACAAACATCAGTTATTTTTTAGCCTAAAGTTTGCCTCAAACAGGGTTCTGACCTGTAGGGTGAAGGATAGTGACCGCAGCGCCCTCTACTGTTCCCACATGGGAGTGCACACTGATGCGGTAGACAGTTTCCGGCTGCAGCTCAGAGAAACAGTGACTGCTGCTAGCAGCATCTACTATGTCCTCTTTAGTCTGTTTATCTGAGCACAAATGTCCAGAGATAAAAGTAAATAACTTAAAACAAACTACCTGTTCAGAACTTTTTCCAAAAACAGTTAAGCTGAGCTGCTACCTCTGAGGGCCTGGATGACTATGCGATAACCACTGACCGCTGGCACGGGCCTCCAGGACACACATATACTGGAGTGGTCAGACCGCACAACACTCACGCTGCTCACTCGCAGAGTGGCTGGTTGTGCAGAGAGAGAAACACACATAGGAGAGTAAATACGAGACACTGTCTGGCAATGCAATGTAAAGTGGGAACTTGGGAAGTTTATACACTGTAATACTAGAGAGAGATACTGTATTGATGTGTGTGTGTGTGTGTGTGTGTGTGACTCACTGGTCTTCCCCTGGGCTGAGGCGCTGCCACCTTCTCTGTTGCGGTACTCAGCAGTCACCAGCACACTGTAACGAGTGTCAGGCAGCAGATTCTGCAGCAGGACGCGCCTCTCGCTGCCGGGCAATGACACCTATTTAACCAACACAAAAATATGACACCTCGTTTACAACACAACAAACAAATTAAGCAACGGTGAGATGTTCCAGGGTTATTATAGCTTTGAATTTAGTATTTACTTCTATTTTATTTTCAATTTATCCTTTAGTTTAGTTTGAATTTTTTCTCTTTTTTTGCTGTTTTCTATTTGAACATATTTTAAAATTTAATTTAATTCTGTGATGGCACAGCTGAATTTTCAGCAGCCATTACTCCAGTCCTCAGTGCCACATGACACTGAAAAAAATGCTGATTTGATGCTCAAGACTTTTTTTTTTTATTATTATTATCAATGCTGAAAACAGGTGTGCTATAGTATCTAAGACTGTGATACATTGTTTTCAGGAATTTTTTGATCAATAGAAAGTTCAAAAGAACTGCATTTATTTGAAATAGGAATATTTTGTAACAAATATCTTTACTGACACTTTTGATCAATTTAATTCATCCTTGCTTAAATAAAGTATTAATTCCTTTAAAAAAATCTTACAATTTTGAATGATATCAATATCATATGGTAGGATATTAATATTATAATAATATATGAATATAACAGTTAAATTTTTTAGGGCCATCTAGTATTATCACTATCAATTTTGAATAATTAATATTGATTTTGTCAATGGTCATTATTAATTTATTAATTTTAGAGTCACTTAATTGTTTTGTAATCAGGGCTCTGAACCGGCTCAAGGAACAAAAACGAATGAAATTTTGACAGGAACAGAACCAGAAACGAAATCTAATTTTATAGTTCCAAACAGAATCGAAAATTTGAAATGGCCATTAACCAGTTAATAACCTTATTTTATCGTTCCATTTAATAATACGAAAAACGAGACGGCAGAAAGTAGTTTTCTTTATTTTGCAAAAGCTTTACAGTTTTATTTATTTTGCAAAAGCTTGACAGCTTTGAATGATGTCTTGCTTCTATCTGTATAACCAACCAGCGTTGGTATGATATCGCGCCGGCGCCTCGAGCGCGCACACAGACACAACATATGCGACATTGCAGTCTGTTCATTATCAAAATAAAATACAGTTAAAGAAACAAATAAAAAGTTACACTGCTCCGTTGTACAATCTGTTGCGTTTAGCACCGCCTCACTGTGCTGATATAGCCGATGTGAAGGATTATGTTTTACGTCGATGAAAGTACAAAGACTAGACTATAATAAATAATATTTTAGCATCCAGATCGTGAATATGTAAACATTTAGATTCGTGCTGAATGAGAGAGGTAGGCGTCAGTTTCATTCGTTTTTGGATTGACGTTTTTATAGCCTAAACGCATAGCCTTAACTTTAGAGGATTTGTTGTGGAGAGAAACTAATAACTGTGTTTATAATGTTTGTAAACATTTAGCATTTTAGCCTACATTATTTCTGAATGTAACAATAAAATGCGACGTGAGCCTATACGCAGCTTTTTTTCACTCTCAAAACGCAATCTTATACAAGTAGCATATAGCGGGTTTTAACAATGCAGCAAACATTTTTAAATATCTTAAAA
>NW_015555711.1:462567-475410 GCF_001515605.1 Sinocyclocheilus anshuiensis
TTTTTTTTATATATATATATATATATATATATATATATATAAATAACGTTATTAACTGGTATTTCTTCTACTCAAACCGGTTTCGGAACGATAATAATACAGAGAAACGCAGGAACAGAAACGTTAAAATATCGATTCTGCTCAGAGTGAACCGATTTAATTTATTATTTTTTCAAGCCCTGTTTGTAATTTAATTTTTTTCCCAGTTGTTTTTATTTTTATTTCAGCTATCAGAAGTTTTTTCATTTATTTGGTGTGAACTAGTCTTTACATTGTCTGAAGAAAATATGACTGGTGTTTGCCCATTCATAGGCCAATCTTCAGGTTTTGTGCGTGGTTGTCAAGCAATTGCAATATGGTTGCTAAGGTGGCCTGAGTGGTTTTAAGTGCCTTTTTTCTAAATGGTTTTGAGTGGTTGCTATAAGAGCCCAAGTACTCATGTCTCTATAATACCTGTTCCCAAAATATGGGATCTATAGGGCACGTAGATGGAGATAAGTCAATTCAAATACACACAGGTAGGGCTGGGCAAAAAATCGAATGCGATTTTCATGCGAATCTCGTCAGTAAAGCCGCTTCTGGCGATTAGTAGTAAATCTCCAGCACGTGCTTTCAGATGGAGCGGCATTTACTCGCAGGCGATTCATTGCCGATTTTGAACGCGCTTTTTTTCACTCTCAAAACGCAATCTTATACAAGTAGCATATAGCGGGTTTTAACAATGCAGCAAACATTTTTAAATATCTTAAAATATACTTTAATGTCTTTAAAGTGTTAATAGATTTTTTCTTTTGTTCAGTAGCCTACATTTGGCCGAAATCTAGAAAAGATGATGCTGTATTGGCTGTGAGTGATAAGCATACCAGATACCAGATCTCCTCCTGTTTTTGTTTTTTTTGAGTAAAAACAAATGCTGTACTTTATTATTATTATATATATATATATATATATATATAACGGCTCTGTGTAGTAAATGCCGCTCCATCTGAAAGCACGTGTTGATTTTTTGCACAGCCCTACACACAGGCAATACAAAATAATTTCACTCTTCTAAAAGCACTCACTGTGTTTTCCCTTGCATCTCCATTGAGTGGAGTGTACGACACACGGTACTGCAGCACATGAGCGTTGGGGTGAACCCAGGTGACCAGCATACTGACTGCTGTCTCCTCTGAGATGGACAAACTGCTCGGACCACCTCCAGATACTAAAGCAAATACAAAAAATGCAACACAGTTATTCACATGTTGTAATCAAAGGTATCACATGCGTATAAGTATATATACTCACAGGTGCTGTATCGTATAGCCACAGCCTCACTCTGAGCGCCATCGGCATATAATGCGGAGAGTGAAATCTGATATTCCTTATCTTCCTTAACCTCTTCCAAGATTGCCCCCTCACTCTCCCCATCTAATGTCAACTGTAATATATCCATGAATTACCACCTATTATCACCTAATTCTATAAATAACACATTTATGTAAGCTATTTCAATCAGTACTGACAGCACAGATGTAACAAAGGAAGTGTTAGAGCTGGAGCTAACCTGCCTGAGGTCTCCTTCACTGAGGGAGATCCATTTGATGAGATAAGAGACCACGTCTTCCGCCGCCGCTTCCCATCGCACTGTTATGTCACTGCCAGAGAAGTTAGTGACTCTCAGATCCGAGGGAGCTGGGACTCTTACTGGAAGATTAAAGATAATATAATGAACAATCTTCTAAACTGAAGTAACAAAAATTAAACGTGTCAAAATGTGTGCAACTTACAGGTAGTGACATTGGCTGTGATAGGAGTGGACAGGCCCTTTTCGTAGAGAGACTGAACTGACACCAGATACCTGGAGAGGGAAGACAGATTCTGCAGCAACAGTGTGTTCACACCTTTGACCTCCACCTGAGAAACAGAGAGAACATAGTGAACATTGAACATATGCTGATTTGGTGCATTTATTATTATTAACAATGTTGAAAATAGTTGTGCTGCTTAATATTTTTGTGGAATACATAATTTTCGAGATTCTTTGATGAATTTGATATTCAAAAGAACTGCATTTATTTGAAATAGAAATCTTTTGATCAGTTTTAATGCATCCTTGCTGTATTAAAGTATTTATTTATTTCAAAAAATATCTTACTGACCCCAAACCTTTGAATAATGGTGTAATAAGCTGTATTACTAGTATCACTAAAACATGACAAAAAAGAAAGACTCAAAGCGGTTTGGGTAGAACATCAAAAACCTAACAAGTGACTTCTGGCATCTGCTCACCTGCTTAACATCACTGCCGTGATTGGTGCTGTAGATGATGCGGTGTGCAGGAACATCGACAGCTCCAGGGACCCACGTGACCTTCAGAGTGCTGTGACTGACCATGGGAAACTGCAAACTGAGAGGAGACGGCAGTGGGACTGGAAAAAATAGACAGATGAGAGAAAGAACAGAGGGAATGAGCAAAAGACATCAAGGAATTTCCAAGGGATTTCTGTGGGACAATTTAATATGGCAAGAGACTAAACTTCTGAGTTGCAGGTATGAGAAGTTGCAGTCAGGAGTTGACAGAAAAATAAAAATGTTGTTTGCTATTTTTTTTTTAAACTGAATTATTAATCAGTTCTCAATTTTCTTTTACTGGTGGGAATTAACATATAAAACTGTTCTTGTCAATAAATTGGTTAAAAATAATTCAATGATTTAGGGTTCACAAATGTCCAAAATAGCATTCAGCATTTGTGTTCAGAGCAGAAACAGTTAGTATTACAGTAGTCTTACCACCACATATTGGTTGACAGTTACCATTCACATTCATTTTATTTTTACTTTTGAGGAACAAAGAGGTTAATGTAATTAACTGGCTGTTATTATAAACATGAGAACCAGCCATCTGTTTTTTTCTGACTAATTTATGGTGCTTAGTGACAGAAATGACGTTTATGTGTAGTTTTTCTCTCCTTTCTTCTTTTAAAGGGGTCATCGGATGCAAAATTCACTCTTACATGCTGTTTGAACTGAAATGTGTGTTGGCAGTGTGTACACAACCACCCTATAATGATAAAAATCCACTCAGTGGTTTTTCAGATAAAATCCAGATGAATAATATCCCCTTTTTCAAATCAAGCCATTCTCAGATTCTTGGCTGTGTGATGTCACACGGAGCCAGGCCCCTCCCACGATTGTTGATTGACACTGGTGTTTTAGATTAGACCTGCCCTGAGTAAGCTGTCATCAGTCCGCCATTGTTTCGACGCCGGAGGTGTAGACAAGAATGTCTCCTAAGCAACTGAGGTGTTTTGCTGTTGGATGTATTGTAATAATGAACATAGCAGTCGTCATTTACTCCTGACATCTGATCCACTGAAGACGCAGTGGAGTACGTTTGTTTTTGAAGGGTATGCGTCCCCCGATCTACCTAATTGTTCGTGTGAATCATTCGTGATTCAGCTTCACCTACAGAAGAAGTGAGTATACGTTTTTTAATGAATTTTGCAAATCGCAAATAATGTGCTAGTTAGCAAGTTTCACGATGAATGCGGCTAAAGTTTACAGTCTCTCAGAGAACGGCACATCACTCCACTGAGGGAGAGGGGCGGGGTGAGCAGAGCTCATTAGCATTTAAAGGGAAATGCACTGATACGGCTTGCTGTAAAAAGAGATGTTTTTGACAGGGTAAAAAGGGTGTTGTTTTACACTATCATTGAGAAATTTTAACCAAAGTATGTTATAGACTTTTCATTAAGACCCTAAAGAATCATATCAACTTGTGGAAAATGTGCATCCGATGACCCCATTAAGGCATTATTAAAGAGAAAAAAAAAATATTCTGTGAACATTTACCTCATGTCATTGCAAACCTGTATGACTTTCATTCTATTGCAGAACACAAAAAAAGGTACTTTTGAAAAATGTTGTTAGCCAAACAGATTTGACTGACTTCCATAGTATGGACAAAGAGAACATTTCTAAAAATGTATTTTATGTTCCACAGAAGAAAGTCATACAGGTTTGGAATGAAATGAGGTTGAGTAAATTTTCAGAATTGTTAAATTTTGTGTGAACTATCCCTATAAGAAGAATTGTCACACCTGTCTGGGAAGTGGATAAAAGTGTGTGTGAGCATAGTGAGAAAATCAGTCTCGTAAGACTAGATAGATACGTTTCTATGAAAGTGCTGATAATGAATCTGTATTTACAGGTGGTGCCGATGGCTGTAATTGGGTCACTGGGGTCCTCATCATAAAGAGCATAAAGTGTGACTGAATAATCTGTGGATGGCATCAGATCCACCAACTCCACGTCCGTCTGAGCTGGTCCAAACTTCACCTGGCACAAGAAACAAGAGCACAGGAATGGCATCAAACCATTGTAACATAATTAGAAACACTGAGCCACATTGTGAGATGTCCCAGACTCACCTCTTTGGCATCATCAGGCTCTCCATCATTGAGTGCCGAGTATAAGGCCATGTACTGTGTGGCTCCAGTGGCCGGCTGCCAGCGCACCCGCAGACTGCTAGGGGAGGAAGCGGTGACCTCTAGAGCCTCAGGTATCGCCAATGGTACTTTAAAGCGGAGAGCATTTATTATGATATGCAGTGGCATCTAAAACTCTGAGACCAAATTACATTATCAGCATAAAAATATGTAAATATCCCTTTTTGCTTTAACATCAGCAGCACTTTAGCTGCACGAAATTACATTTACATTATAACAGTATCGATTTCTTATTCATTTTTGCCATAGTGTTTGTTTTTAATTTGCAAAATCCTAAAACTTTCTGCTTCCAAGTTTAGAATCCCAGATTTTCAGTGTGGTCTTGGGATTTTTAACTATAAATTAGGAAATGTTATGAATGAGCATTTTGAGTGCTGAAACTCACAAGTGGTGAAGGTGCCTCTCAGAGCAGAGCCCACATTGTTCTCATAGACAGGAAAGATGGACAGGTGGTATTGTGTCTGTGAGGACAGTCCTGTCAGCAGAACTGTGGAGTCTGTTCCATTCACCACCACCTGAAATCAATCAACAACATGCATATAAAAGCAAAGTGAGTTTTCTGAATGCAACTACAACTACAGCATAGAAAACATCCTGTAGGTGGCACCAACAAACCAACATTTCTTCAATTCCTGGTGCTCACAATTAAACCACAGTGATCTGATACAAGTAATTCCAGCTTTTAACCTCTTTACAGGATACCAGTCTAATGGCTGGAAGACACCAACTTTTAGGCAGCATCCAAAATTGTACACTTCCCTACTATACAGAGGGTGAAAAAGAGTATGTCCGAACTCAGTTTTCATAAAACAGCTGGCAAAAAATCCCCGGATGACCTATTATTTCTGTGATTTATTATTATCCCATGAGGCCACAGGAGAGGAGTTATGAATGGCAGTGAAGTGATGCAACTGTAGTAAATTAATTCATACTGACAAATATAACATACTTTTTAAAGGCCGTAATATATACTTATTAAAAAAAAAAAGTACTTGATTTCAGAAACTTATGCAGACTTTGCTTTTACATTTTAGTGCTTAAAAGAGTGCTGGACACTTGGCTCACCTCTTTCAGACTCTGTCCTTCAGCGGTGTGGTACACCACTCTGTACTGCTGAGGACTTTTGCTGGGGATGGTCCAATGCAGCCGCACTTCTCTCGAGCCTAGGCCTACATACTGCAGATCAGTTGGGCTGGGATAGGACAGAACTGGGTCCTGAGTGGGACTCTCCATTCCTTCTCGAAAAAGACATATACCATTTTGTTTCAATGGGAGTATGTGGGAATTTAGATCATTTTTAGATCATTATAATGAAGACCAATGTGTATGTGATTGGCCTACTCTTCGCTTTAATACGGTCTTCAATCTTGCCACAGAGGATGCGTGCTAGTCTTCCCACCAGTTTACTGAGCAGAGGAAAATCATTCACGTTATACACATTCAGCTCCAGCGGTTCAGACGCCACCTGCCTCAGCTCTGCCTCATCTGCATTTTTCACACCTGGACATGAGTGGGAAAGAAATAAAGATAAAACTTTATGTGTGTACATATACACATAACTATAGCAAAGGTCATTTTAAATATGCAATAGCATATACTGTATTTACACTACTGTTCATGTGACTTTATTTAGCAATTAAACATTAAATTGACACAACACAACAAAAGTGGCAATAAAGACATTTATAAGATTCAAGATTCAAGATTTTTATTTGTCACATACATGGTTATATAGGGAATATATGACCAGCAGTGAAATGTAAGTCAGGTCCGCTCCATGGACAGTGCAATTATTAAAGAATACAAACACAAGAAAATTATATATAAATATAGGTATGGAAAAAGTAAGATAAAAAATAAGAATAAACCAGCGACGGGTCTGCTCTCACAGCTGCAGAGGATTTATTTCCAAAATAATGTCCAAATTATAATGTCACAAACGATTTCTATTTCAAACTAATGCTGTTCTATTCATCACAGAATCCGAAGAAAATGTATCATGGCACAACTGTTTTAAACAATAAGAAATGTTTGATCAGCAAATCAGCATATTAGAATGATTTCTGAAGAATCATGTGACACTGAAGACTGGCGTAATGGAGCTGAGCCCTCAAAAAAGCGATTCACTTTGGAGAAGAAGAATAATAATAATAAACGGAGCAATTCCAAGAGGGTCCTCGCACCGCGGTGCTCAGGCCCTAAATATACTAAAACAGAAAACAGTTATTTTAAATATATTAACTACATTACTGTTTTGACTATTTTTTATCCAATAAATGTAGCCTTGGTGAGCAGAAGAGACTTGTAATCTTACAGATCCCAAACCTTTGAAATGTAGTGTATTCATTATCAAACAGCAGTCACCCCAAATTGTAAGTCGCTTTGGATAAAAGCGTCTGCAAAATGACTAAATGTAAATGTAAATGTAATCTTCACAAAGCATCTTTGAAATTCCTTACACTCGATGTGTAATTTGCTTTAAAATGCTCTCACCTATAGCAATGATCTCTATGCCGGCATTCTTCAGCCTGTTGGCTGCAGCAATGGCATCATCTTGAGATTTCCCATCAGTCAACAGCAGCAGGAACTGTGGGGTGTTGGGTCGCGCCCCCACCTCCTCCTTCAGATTGTTCTCAAGAGCATGTACGAGAGCCTGACCTGAAATATAGACATGTTAAAAATAAACAATACTCTCGTATTGGTTTCATATAAGCATCCTTTCATCACTGCTGGACTACCTTGATGTGTGATGTATATGTGACCCTGGGCCACAAAACCAGTCTTAAGTCGCTGGGGTATATTTTTTAGCAATAGTCAAAAAAACATTGTATGGGTCAAAATTATCAATATTTCTTTTATGCCAAAAATCATTAGGATATTAAGTAAAGATCATATTCCATTAAGATATTTTGTAAATTTCCTACCGTAAATATATCAAAACTTAATTTTTGATTAGTAATATGCATTGCTAAGAACTTAATTTGGACAACTTTAAAGGCGATTTTCTCAGTATTTATATTTTTTTGCACCCTCAGATTCCAGATTTTCAAATGGTTGTATCTCAGCCAAATATTGTCCTATCCTAACAAACCATACATCAATGCAAAGCTTATTTATTCAGCGTTCAGATGATGTATAAATCTCAATTTCGAAAAATTGTCCCTTATGACTGGTTTTGTGGTCCAGGGTCACATATAGGATTCAGATTATTAGATAACAAAAAAAAACAAAAAAACAATAAGCCACAAGAAGCTGTGCATTTAGTAACTTTACAGTGGACAAGATTTGTTGTATATAATGCAAATCCAGACCGCCTAAAACCCTCTTTACCATGTTTAAAAAACAATTGCTTATAAATGGTGACAAAAACGACGATGATAAAAAAACATAAACATTCAATAGATATTAAAGGATGCATGACATATTGGTTATACTGGTTCTGGCTGTACATGTAGCTTGTTAATGTTATCATTATCAGTCCAATAATTAAAATAGGCAGGTATATTTAGAACGATAAATTACAGGTAAATTCTCATGTTTATGGTTGCCAAGCAAGGTACATTATTAGAGAATATGCATTCACAGGGGTGCATTTATCTGAATTGTCCATGTGGCTCTTCCAATCAGGAATTTGATTCTGAACTTTCCTTTTTAGAATATTTTTTTAATCCCAGGTCATTAAGAAATATACAGGGTATAATATCTAGTTACCTGTGAAAGTGTTGCCTCCCTTGTATCTGAAGTTCCTGATGGCCTCCAGAAGTGGCTCTCTAGAGGTGAAGTTATTAAGATGCCACTCTGTCCGTGGATCTCCACTGTACTGAGATAATGCTGAAACAACAACAAATTAATACTTTTAATCAGTAAGCATGCATTAAATTAATCAAAAGTGACCGTAAAGACATTTATAATCATTTTAATGGGTTTTTTTATATGCATGCTTTTATAGATAGGACTGTAGAGAGACGACAGGAAAGCACTGGGAGGAGGGAGGGTGTGGGATCGGCAAAGGACCTCGAGACGTGAATCGAACTCGGGTCACCATGAGCACAGTTGCGCTATATGTCAACGCACTAACCACAAGGCTATTGGCGCCGACAGACATTTATTATCTTACAAAAAATGTCAATTTTAAATAAATGCCGATCCTTTCTTTTCAACTTTCAAAAAGAATCCTTAAAATGTATTACGGTTTCCACAAAAATATTAAGCAGCACAACTGTTAATTTTAAATAAAGTCATAATAATAACAATATATAATATATAATTATAGTTCAAAAACAAATAAATGCAGATTATTATCAAATAAATGCAGACTTGGTGAGCATAAGATACTTATTTGAAAAACATTAAAAAATATCTTACTGACGCCAAACTGAACAGTAATGTATAAACTAAACTTTCATTAAGTAAATTATTAAGTAAAATTAAGTGTTGACACTGAGATGCACAGCTTTGAAATTGCAATACATATACAATGTATATAGATGATATGAAATAACATCTCACCTATTTGAACACCCTGCGGCCCAATCTGAAAGGGGACAGCCAGACCCTCCAGGAAGTCACGCACTTTTCTGAAGTTTGTACGGCCGATGCTCCAGGATCCATCCACCAGAAGGACCAGATCAGCCTGAGCTCCAGCACTGCATTCAAATGGCTTTCGTGTGGAAACAGCTTGAGACACATGGGCAAGAGTCAAACACTGCGGTTTTAATAAAGGGTAACATTAAGCACTAAGCACTTAACTAGGAACTTAAACTTAGTGTGTCTTTTAATGTCTCTTATCCTGGGCATTTTTGCACTTTGTTGTGAAGTGTATTCAAGGGTCTTTTCAAACATTCTTCAGTCCTCTCTGCTCCTATATAAAACAATTTGTGCAATGATTTTGCTAGATCCATTTTGTCAATACATCTACTGTTTCTCAATGGTGCATTCATTCCTATCTATGTGCGTGTGTTTTTTTACAGATGGGAGAAAGGAGGGAACACATTTCAGTCCTGAGGGCACACAAGAGGCCCTGATAACAACCTACACAGTGTCATTAACTCTGGTTTGTCCCTAATTCTGTTATTAGCCCTCACTACACAGAAACAGGAAACATCAACACAGCTCATTAACTCTGTTAAACACTGACCCTAACATGTTCCTGTATCACTGAGTCAATGTGCATCTTACGCTTATAGTTGCATATTTATGAGGTCAGTAACAATGAGCATTGATTTTTCATTAACTGTTTGCCCATCTGATTGATTTAGTTCATCTGAAATGTGAGTGGCATTACCTGTGACAGGTTGGGTTGGGGTGGTTTTTCTCGGTTTGTTGGTGATGGTGACCTCTTCTCTCACTGACTTCACTCCATTTTCTTCTTGATCATTTTTATCCTCGGTCTTAGATCGATTCTTGTCTTTCTTCTTTTTCTTTTCTTTGGTGTTTCTGTCAACTTCTGGCTCAAGCTCAGGTACAGCAGGAGGCTCTATAGCATAGTAGAAAGACATAACTTTAAGATAAATAGCTAAATAAAAGTATTATATACTGCTGCTAAAAAACAGTTATATGACATCAAAAGCTTAAATGATCTGCAAAATAAAATATAAGCATGTTGATTATGTTTAAGTATGTTAAGTGGTTTCTGAAGAATATTGGAAGACTGGATATTAATAGACTGAAAAATCACTGAGTGACAATAGCAAGTGATGGTGTCTGTATTCCCACACCCCGCCTTGTTCTAAATGCACACTCAGCACAGGTGGACACTCTCCCTCCTTGCCCAGTTCTCTGTCCCATTACAACTGCATTAATTACAGGCATTTGGGGGATGAATGGACTTTTATTAATAGGTTAGATAGTAGAGCTGGCGCCAGCTCAACCATCTGTAGCTCCACCAGTAAAACACTGATAATGACAGAGAGAACGCAGGACGGAAGGTCGGCACAGAGTTCCTCTGCTTTGTACACCCGGTTGGGCAGGAACTATAAAAGTATGTTTGGTTTGTCACTAAGAAATGTTATGCTGCTAACAATTTTTTTGTAACACTGTTTCACACATATGGAGCTTGGAGCCAAAACTGCAACAGCAGGCATATAACTTTTTAGTTTTTGACAGAAGTCCCTCATGCTCATGAAGTCTGCATTTATTATAATATATAAAAAACAGTAATATTGTGAAATATTATTACAATTTCAGAAATCCTTCTAATATGCTGATTTGGTGCTCGAGAAACATTTCTTATTATTATCAATGCTGAAAAAAAGTTGTGATGCTTAATTTTTTTGTGGAAACGATACTTTTTTAGGATTCTTTGATGAATAGACAGTTCAAAAGAACAGCATTTATTTGAAATTCTTAAAAAAAAAAAAAGTATTCACTGTCACTTTTAATCAATTTAATGCATCCCTGCAAAATAAAAAATATTATTATTATTTTTTTTTTATATATTACTGACCCCAAACCTTTGAACGTTAGTGTATAAAACACAAAGCCTATTTTGCAGATAAGACTGTGTTGACAAATACAGTACATATATAGTTAACTTCTAGGAAACTGGCAGACAGTGTTTGCGAATCCTCTACCTGTAGTCGTTGGTTCTCGGTAGAGCACAGTGGGAAGGGCTGCTAGAGCCTCCGTCACGTCATCCGCCTCTCCAGATCCAGAGCCAATGGATTGAGTTTTCTTCTTCTGCTCCCTGTTCCCGCTGCGGATCAACTCTTCTTCCCGCAACCCATCGACTGACAAGAAATCAGAGAATGGGTGTGTGTAAATATGAAAGGATGTGGAGTGAACAATAACATTTTTGCTGATTTATTTCGTAAACTATTAGGTACGTCAAATAAATTGTGTTTAAGCCCCATTTTATTAACACATTTCTGACATATAAGCAGATCCACATGGAAAAACTGAGTGGATGCTTATGCTTTTATGAGGGGAACAATGGAATAATCCTCCTCAGACAAGCAAGCCTGGCCCTCTAGCCAAACCACACGACTGGCCTGTCCAGACCTGCACGGGGCGACACAGTAACCTACTCTCCCAACCTCTCATCCAAACGTATCACAGATGTTTGGCATAGTCTGCATCTTTTAACAATGACAACACCAGGCTACTATGGAATAAAGTCTGATCTCCCATAACGAAATACTTTTATCACTGGTGTTTACATTCTTATTTTAGCACATTCACAGCTGAAGTGAAATCTGAAAGTCAGGTATTTCATCATTTGATATCAGGTTTCTTTCAGGGAGGTCGTTTCGGTGGGACATTTCTGTCTTTTAAAGGGAATTCCAAAGGTGTTTTGTGCCTGTAAAGACACAAGCGTCAGTCCCAGCCTGTAATCCAACAGGAATCCACCATTCGACACCGTCAATTACAGACAGATCTCTCCTGAACACTGTTTGTGTGTGTGTGTGTGTGGAGTATGTAATGTGTTAAAAGGGATTTTTTCTGTACTTTGGGACTGTGTGTTGACAGCTTGTGACCACTGGGAATTACGACGTACAGATTTCTGCTTCTTGTGCACAAAAAGCACTTTGGGAAGATCCCCCCACCTCCAACAACAAATCAGAAGGGAAACCTCTAACCTGAATATAACTTTAAGGCTTACTGTAACTTCCACCATTTTTAGTACAGACGTGAATGATAGCTCAAATTGTGTAGCTTGAGGTCTGCAATTAGTTTTCTAAATAAAAACACTTTAGCCTTTAGAATTTTAGCCTGGCAGGTGAAATATTCCATAGAGTTTACAGGAAGGAGTAATTGGTGGGCTATTTTGACTTGGACACCTAACAACGACCTAGCGACAATTCTAACCACGTTTGCAACCACAAAGCAGCATCCTCTTATCCTCCAGTCTTACTGGTGAAGCGTCTTTTTGCAATGAGTTTCTCCAGCGTCCCATTGAGCACCATAACTTGGAGGAGATACTCCTGTCTGGGGTCCAGGCCTGCCACCGTGGCCCGGCCGCGTGTAGTTGTGAGCATCAGCTCTGGCTGAGGAACCTCTAGAAAAGAGAATGAAATGATGATTTAGATTAAGCTGTTTGCGTCTGTATGCCACTAACATCACCAAACACCTAAAAAAGACAAACAAATTTTTCAAACAATCCTCTGCCCTGGGTGGAGAAGCAGATAGTCCCATCCCAAACATATGCCATTGGTTAAGCTAGGGAAGTTCCCTTGAACTGATATAAAAAAGTTTATTGTACTATTTACACTGTTCCTGATCATTTCAGTCAAAACTGTTCGAGACTAAACTGAAAAACTAAAAAAACGAACTGCTTTTGCCTAAAATGAATGTATTTATTATGAGTGCATCTATTTTCAAAAAATAATATGGAACAAAAATATAAATTAAA
>NW_015555711.1:475443-477898 GCF_001515605.1 Sinocyclocheilus anshuiensis
TATATATATATAAAAAATGTGTGTGTGCTTATATATTTTTATATACGTATATATATATATATAAAATTCAGTTAAGGTGCACTGCAGTTTTAGGTCATTTTATGTGATTAAAATTAAAATGTAGTATGTACATGTGTTTGTTGTGTGAAGTGATTGTTGCTGTCTCATCTCAAAAGTTGTGCCTTCCAGGAGTGGTTTTTGTTGTCCACAAACATATTATTTCTTGTGAGGTATGCATTACTGTAATTTCTTTCTTATTTTGGAATATAAAGGTTGCTTTTATAAAATGAGACAGACTTGATTAAGCATGCGACTGACAAAGGCCACCTCCTGAAGGCGCAGACCTCGAAATGAGACACAGCATGTGGTTTTTTATTTCAAGGTATGGAAAATAAGAGTAGTGAATTATATACTCACATAGAGAATGGACAGTGAGAAATTGCACAGAACTTAAACCTAAATATCATCAAAAGATGGCAGAGTGTGAGATTTTATTGTGAAACATGTATGCCTATTTCTGTCTGTCTCTGCCTGGAGCACTGTGGGGCATGTGTGCTGTTTGTTTTGCTGTGTGAACTTTCTCAAGACTGCAACAGACCTGCCTGGACTCACCTGAGCACAAGGGCGGAACAGTAGATAAGAGAGACAAAGATAAAGACGGAGAGAAATGGTGGGAAAGAGAAGGGGTTCAACTGAAAGGTATGGACACACATATATAGAGTGGTAAAAACAAGATGAGAAGTCAGACAGAAGAGATATGAACAACTTATGACTATCCTGATTAAAATCATCGCTCAAAAATCCTGCTTTCCTATTCCTCACCTGTTCTGAATGCTTACTCAGTGGGATAAGAATGTACTGTTCTACAAAGAAAGAAAGAAAGAAAGGCCCTTGATAATGTCTGGCTATAATCTGCAAATCTTTATTCATTTTTCAAATATAATACATCATAATATTAAAGTTACTTTTAAAAATAAGTAACTTTTCTATCTATTTGATTTATTTACTGACAAATACAGTCATTTTTTGTTTCAAAATGTCAAATTCTGTTGGTAAATGTAATAAATCAAGTGCTTCAGTGGAATCCAATTCTTGTTATGTGTAGCGGACAAAATTTGGGTGTTTCCTCAGAGCAGCAGATGATTTAATCTGCCCTGGAGCGACCAGTTATGACTGCTATATGCTATGACAATCAGTGAGATTTTATTTATTTATTTATTTATTTTCATTTATACTTTTATTCTGCAAGGATGTATTAAATAGATTATAACTGACAGTAAGTAGTTTTACATTGTTAAAAATATATTTGTTAAATAAATAATGCTCTTTAAAACTTTTGAATTAACAAAGAATCTTGAAAAATTTATTACAGTTTCCTCAAAAATATGAAGCAGCACAACTGTTTTAAATATTGATAATAATAAGAAATGTTTCCGGAGCAGACAATCAGCATATTAGAATGATTTCTGAAGGATCATGTGACACTGAAGACTGGAGTAATGATGCTGAAAATTCAGCTTTGCCATCACAAGAATCATTTACATTTTAAAATATATTGAAATCAGTTTTAATTATAAACTGTAAAAATATTATTTCACAATATTACTGTTTGCACTGTATTTTGACAAATAATAAATAAGCCTAGGTGAGCATAAGAGACTTCTTTAAAAAACATTAAAAAAGGTTTGAATAGTACCGTACATATGTGACCCTGGACCACAAAACCAGTCTTAAGTCGCTGGGGTATATTTGTAGCAATAACCAAAAAAAACATTGTATGGGTCAAAATGATAAATTTTTCTTTTATGCCAAAATTCATCAGGATATTAAGTAAAGATCATGTTCCATGAAGATATTTTGTACATTTCCTACTGTAAATATATCAAAACTTAATTTTCGATTAGCAATAAGCATTGCTAAGAACTTAATTTGGACAACTTTAAAGGCGATTTTCTCAGTATTTTGATTTTTTTGCACCCTCAGATTCCAGATTTTCAAATAGTTGTATCTCGGCCAAATATTGTCCTATCCTAACAAACCATATATCAATGGAAAGCTTATTTATTCAGCTATTTATTATTTATGTATAAATCTCAATTTAAAAAAAATTGACCCTTATGACTGCATGCACATCCTGTATGTAATCTTAATTAGTTACCATTAACTGCAGTCTCACCTGTGATGGGCCGCACACGGACCTTATAGCCCTGCACCGGCCCTTCCGCCTCCTTCCATTTAATCTGCAGCCGATCTTCAGACAGAACAGTCAGCTTCAGACGGCCTAGAAATGCATACTAAGACTTTATGCAACATGCTTTGTTGGAATACAAGTTCCAAACACATTATTAGCAAAGAAAACAGGGCCCGTATTCACAAAACATTTTGTTACCACTAAGAGTTCTCCTAAATAGCAGTAAAAGTTTTTAGCTAAGAGTTTTCTCTTAAAACCAATTCA
>NW_015555711.1:478066-493841 GCF_001515605.1 Sinocyclocheilus anshuiensis
GGTTTTAAAATAAAAATGTTAATTGCCACATTCAAATAAAGATTTTAAAATGCAGGCTAAGTGTCACTAATTAAGCTAACTGTCAGCCTCTTATATGTAGGCTTCTCGTAAACAATTAGTCAATATGCATTAGGGCTGCCCTCGACTAAAGATTTTTCTGGTTGACTAGTAGTCGTTCATTTTAAGCATTAGTCGACTATTAGTCGCACTTTTATTAATAAACCATATAAATCATAATAATGAGCCTTTAATTGCCTACATAGCCTAATAAGCTACCATAAGGTACCACAGCGCACCGGCAAATATAATAATTATGAATGTGTTAGGGAAAAACAGCAAGTACACTGCATTAACGTTTTAATAATGTATTGTTACACTAGTGCGTTCTGTTTTCGGTTTAAAGGGGTCATATGATGCGATTTCAAGTTTTCCTTTCTCTTTGGAGTATTACAAGCTGATTTGAAGTCAGCGACACTGACTCGTCATTTCCGCAGTATGCGCCTATAGGCCTATGCATGTTTCATACGGATTACATAATCTGAAAATATTTGTTTTCTATTTGAATTGGTTCATTTAAAAGTTTCACTCTCTATATATATATTTTCATGTCTGTAATAAGGCAAGCAAACACGGAGTTTCGAAGTGACGCGCTCAAGCTCACAGAGTTCGAGACGATGAATGTTAGGTGAGCATATGGATGTCCTGCCCTATGTACTATATTACCACATAGACCAGCCGTTAACAATTTGTCCGTCACGGACTGCGTGATTTCGCCACTCGTGTGGATTTTTTTTTTCTGCGACTAAGCGACTAATGAAATTTTGGTCGACCAAGCCTCTTCTCGTCGACTAACGGTTAGTCTTTTAGTTAGGTTAGTTTTTTTCACAACGATTCAATTCGATTCGATCCACAATTAAATTCGATTCGATTAACGATTCGATTCTGCATTCTTTGTGCATTCACAGGATTATTTAAATGCTTCCCCTAAATTCTTTAAATGCTTAGTCAGGAGGCAAATTACACAGCAGCCTTTATGGTTACAGAACCATAGGTTAGAAAAAAAAGAAAGAAAAAAAAACACTTTTGTCTATTGTTAGATGCTAGTTTAATGATGCTATGGCATGACATGGCATATGTAGAAATTTATGTAAGTCAAAACGATGCATCGAGAAAACGAGTGAATCGTTACACCCCTATAAAATATGTATGTCTTGAAAGATCAAAGTCTTCCTCTAAAAGCATCTCAATGGCATTTTTCCCCTCTAAAAAGTTTTAATATTTGAACGGGAAGTTTTTCATTCATTCCTCCTTTTCCTTCATCACTGTTCTCTTGTTCAACTCTGCCCTTGTCTTCAGCTTATCTGCATAATTTCCACATGTCAGCTTGTCACAATCCCCTCTTTCATGTTCCCAGCCCCGTCTTCCCCTCTCCCCAGCTGTCCGTGAGTGCTCAAAGCCGGCCCTGTAATGCCCTGCAGGGTAACGGGGTTGAGGACCACAGGAAATCTGCTTTTCGGTGGGGTTGAAGGTCAGCCTGAAGGGGCTGCATGCATGTAACGTCATAGCCCAGATGAGTGTCACAATGAGGATGACCCCAAAAAACATGAAGATCTTTGTCCCCTCTTACTGTAGTGTCTTTAAGCTCCCGATTATGTTATTGGGAGAATAAAATTGGGGAAATGCTGAAATGCTGGGTTCATACACTGTACAAAAAAATGCTGGGTTTCATGTACTATAAAAATGTTTTATTAGGTATAAAAATGTGTTAACATCCAAATTAAGGGGTTTAATTCAAGGGGGAAAACCATTTTATTTTATTTTTTTATTATTATTGCTGTTATTATAAAAGCAGGGAATAGTGAAATGCTGGGTTTCACGTACTATAAAAATGTTTTATTAGGTATAAATGATGCATTAAAATTAACAGATTTAATTAAAGTAAAAATATATATTATTATAATATAATTTTATGAAATTGTAATATTGTTATTATTAATATAAAACCAGGTGAATGATGAAATGCTGTGTTGCATGCATTTAAAAAAATGTGTTATCAGGTATAAAAATGTTTCATGTGGTACGTTTAATTCAAGTAAAATTATTATTATTATTAATTTTATTTATGACAATTAACTGCATTCGATTACAGCAATAAAAGTACCTTTAAGGGTGAAATTCAGTAGAATTGGCTTCTTACAGTATCATTTTCACAGTGTGGCAACAAATAAATATCCATGGTCTGCATTAACTGGCAGTGGATCAGAGGCAAAAAAAAGCTTTCACACAGCAGCACCACCAACCCAGAAGTCAACAAATGTGCAGCCAACTGCTCAGACAAAAACAAGTGTCGAAAACACACGCGCAGCATGTATCCTCTAGGGATGACAGAGATAACAAGAGGCCTAGAGAGGACACAAATTATTCCAAGCATTTTTAAGGCAAATTTCTTGGCCAAATGTAGCAACGTCCACAAAACGCTATGTGCAGTTGTCTAGGGATTCCACAATGTTGCACAATGGCCTCAGGCAGTAAGTTTGCATTTTAGACTATTCTTTTCTGGTGTACTGCTAACCAAGAATTTCCTTCCCTTGGGGAAATATACAATTTAGACAGATTGAGGTGGGGGAAAAAATCTGTATCATTTGGCTAAAAAAGGAGTTTAAAATGTTAGCGTTTCTGCACTGTTATAGGTTTTCCATTGTTGTGAAATTACAACACACTTTTCTAGCAAGTGGGTTGTAAATTTGGTCCCATTAGAAGGACTGTTAGGAATGCAGATGACATTTCACAAGTAAAACAGAAGCTGTTTGTTTTCTCACAGTTTTTCTGATGCTATCATAGACAGAATAAAGGATCTGTAAATGCATTTACTGAAGTCTTATCTAAAAACAGTTCTCTAAGGCAAATGTGATATAGTATTGGTACCATATTAGTACTACTATAGTACAGCATTTACATTCAGAAAACTCAGTTATGATGAGATATAATTTAATTAACTGATTTAATGCTTAAAAGTATCATTTCTGTGCCACTAGGAAACTACCAGTAATATATAAACGAATATGGATACTTATATTTGTTTTTCTGCAAACTGGATTATTATTAGGAACATTTTAATACTACAAAGCTGCACACTTCACCTTTAAATAAACATGAAAGGGAACGTAGTTCTGCACCAGAAGGGAGCTATATGTGGATTGCTATTTTTGTTTGCGTGCATGAATGCTACTTGACCCTTTTATTTCATTTTGAAGTGCACCGGCATTGCATTTTGGTTAGAAAAAAGGACATCTAATTATGGAAGCACCAGTAATTATCCACGGCTCTCAAAGTCTGACCATATTCAAGGATGCAGAAACATATGTGCAAAAATACAGAAACAAACATACAGTTAGGGGTTTACAAAAATTACTAGAGTAGATTTTACTTAGTTTATCCTTCGCTGCCAGTATTTAACTGTGCACAAACATTTTCTCTGTTTACATACATTCATATTACATCTGATTACCTTACCAGATTACCTTTCGGTACAAAATAGTACCGAAATGTAATGCTGGCAATATTTCGGATATCCATCGTAACATAAAAAAAATTCTCAACATCATCCAAAATATGGTGCATATCTAGTAAATGAGTGGCTTGAGTGAAAGGTAAAAGGCAATATATAACCTTGGGAATGGACTTCAGAAACCAGCATCAGGAGAACCGTCACCAGGATGAGTCTCGTTCGCTCTGAGAGGACAGAAGGAAAGCTGTGGGCCATCATAAACTTGCAAGTATCAATTAAAGACCTGTGGGAAAATGATCACTGTAAGCAAGGCAAAAATGAGCGTAACTTTCGTTCACTCCAAACAAACATCAAAGCAGAAGTGATCGTGATAAAAATTAATATCAGTTATGGTTGTTGGCACCATAAAGTTGTTCAACTGTTGTTTTCTGATGAAGCGACACAACAAGAGCATCCCAAACCTTTTAAATGTCACACAACTTTAAATATACTCTCCTAATCAATGAGGGGGGGGTGAGAAAGACAGAAGAGAGAGATGGGACACTTAAAGAAAAGGCTGCACCAAACTGGTCATTACAAGCCCATTGAAGACTATTACAAGACGAGGGAGGGAAAGCTGAACACCTGTTATACATGTAGAACCAGACATGTCTGCAAAATCAGAATGTAGTTTAGTAACTGACCCATTACAATCCCACCTGTGCACATCAAAAATTAATGGAGAGAACAGAAAAATCTTCTCAGCAGTGCGTTGGTAAATATTATGTGTGAGGAGTGCAATTATTTGACACCTATTTTAATTGGACACCCTCCCTCCCCTCGCTTTGGGCCATAATAAGACGGCCTTTTCATGCATTGGCTTGTTGTACGGAATACAGCAGAAATAGATGATATCAGGAACTTTAAAGAGTTGAATCTGTTGTGATACCACACCTATAGTGAGCTGTCGAAAGTTATTACCGCTACACAAGCGCATTATGAAACCCAAAACTGAAGCAGCACGCAAAAATGAGATGAACTGCGTATTACTAGGTGGTTAGACTTTACTGTCTTACTCACTAACTCAAACTTTACTTATATAGATATTGCTCAACTCAGTCACAAACGTAAACGACTAGGAACAATTACAGCGAGTCAAAGCGAATTAAAATATATAATTCAAAACAGCAACAGCTTCTGTTTCTGCAGCAATGAGAAACGCACACTTACATAACATATATAACTCAAATAAAGGTCTATTAGGCTAGTAAGTTTACCTGAAGCTGAAGCGTGTATCTGGCGCATTCCACACAGGTAAGGGATGTTAACACATTGAGTCCCGGTCACTCACTTCCCATTTGCTGCCGTTTATGTCTCTACTTTGGCTGGGTTAGGTGTGCAATCTGATACGGGTGCAGTGCCGTCCTCTAGTAATATAGAGGCGGGGAAAAGACAGTCAGGGTGGTATATCAGCTGTTCTGCAAGGCTCGAGAGAAGAGAAACTGCTGCATATAATGTTCAGTATGTTTTTGAGACACAGGGCCTACACAAAAAACTCACCTGCTTCTTTTATATAAATAAACAAACTTTACCAGAAATGTCCGAATAGCCTACAACGTGGCTGATTGCTTTAATTAGCATAAATTTAGCAGCCAGATTTAATGAGCCATGTCGGGCTAAAAACAAGTTATATGTCTGAAGATATAGTTTGAGGTAACAAGCAGAAAAGCGACTTAAAAAGAGACATAAAACCTGCATGGAACGTTTGCGTCAATGCGTATATGAGCAAAGGAAACATTGTATCAAATATTTAGATTAAAGCGTTCCAAAATGCATTTTTTTTTAAATAAACGTTTGTTTTAAACTTTTTATTAAATGTCAGACGAGACTCATCGGCAAACAGACGCATACTGTCAGCCTAAAGTGAATTCATTACCGTCTTCTAAAACAGTTGTGCTCTCTCTTGATCCAAAATAAACGTTTGTTTTAAACTTTTTATTCAATGTCAGACGAGACTGACGCATACTGACGCATACTGTCAGCCTAAAGTGAATTCATTACCGTCTTCTAAAACAGTTGTGCTCTCTCTTGATCCTCAGACTGCTGGAAAACTGAACTGGCCTTCTGACTTCGAAATTATTCCACTAAACAAACTCAATAACCTCAATCAGGTTCCTACATTTACAGACTTCCCTGCATCTGCACGAAAACTCCACACAAATCTAATTGGGCTATAATGAAGTCTGCCTCCCTCTCTAAGAGCTGATAGTTGAATGATGAAAATTAAGTATATTAAGCCTAGACAGCAAGTAAATAGGCTACACACCATTCACAAAGTTGCCCTGTATAAAAGGAAAAGGGAAGGAATACATGGTAGAAGAAAACGAAGTTCATTCATTTTATTAAAAAACAAACAAACAAGTAGTTCACTTACATTCTATATTATAATTAGTGAAGCAATTATTGTGGGCAAGTGAAACAGAATTGATATTTAGTAAAATAAATCCTTTATTGCCATGTAAACAAATGTTTAAGGCCACTTGGAGATTGGTCCTGTGCTGAGATCAATGCCACCAGCAGTTTTGAAGTTATATTTCACCTATAAATTAAAATTCTGTCAAACTTACTCACCCATTTGTCTTCCAAAACCCATATGACTTTTTCTTCAGAGTAAATAAACGATCATTTTATCTTTTTTGACAGCCCTTGGTCTCCATCCATTTTAATTGTATGGAAGACATTCCTTTTGTGTTCCACAGAAAAAGAAAAAAAGTCATACAGGTTTGGAGCAGCATGGGGGTGAGGAAATGATGACTGAAGTGAAATGTTCGGATGAACTAACCCACCCAGTTTCTTTTAGAGTCCTGTCTTCCCAAGAGCAAAGATCATTCATATCATGTCTGGGGCTGGTTGAGTACCTGTGATCAATGTGACCATTCACGTAAGCCTTTAAGAGAAAACATTCCACAAGTCTATTTAGGATATTCATGTCATCCTGGAACTAATAAAGGATCTCTTGCTCCTCTTCATCATTTGTGTCTTCACAATAGTCTTCTTTTGTCTGTAGAAGTGGAAGCTCAAGGTCCGGGTTGTCTCTGACTGGTAGTTGTCTTACCATGGGTCCATTTCCTATAAAAAGACAGAAACACACACCCTAAGAACAATACCTGGTCAAAACAATTATTGATTTAAAAACCAGCTTTGCACATTTTCTTTTTCTTAAGATTTTTATCCAATCTAGTATTGAAGCTGTACTTTAACACAATCGATAATGCCAGCAGAGGTCCAATATTGGCTATAAGTTAAAGTCTCTCATAAAATGTTCTATGAAATAATAATAATTAAAAACAATCTAAGCTAATTTACATAAAAAAAATTAAAATAGAAAAAAAGCTACAAAAATTAAACTAATTTAATTAAAAAAAAAACAATTGTGTAGAATGATATTTTACCCATTACAAAAATAAAAATAGTTTTTCACATTACAGAAGTTACAAAAAACAGTTTGACACGTTAAATTTTACAGCAAAATTTACTGTTAACAAATAAGCACTGCATAGTCATAATGACTATGACAATAAAGTAAGCATGAAATTAAAATTCACCCCATCTATTTCCTAAATGCAGGTCTTATAGTGAACAATTCATCTGTACTGGTGTTTCATTTTTTTTCAAGAAAAAAAAAAGTTAATTTGCCTCCACTTTTGAGTGCAACACCAACATCTCAACGATGCATAGAATAAAGTCTGCACCCTACATTTTTTCTTTTACGCTAATTTATTATACAAGGATGTATGTCAAAATATAGAACGTGTCGCTACTTAAGTTTCATCACAACCAGTAAAAATTAATTAACTCTGAAACCGCCTTTATGCCCTGATTGTTCTTAAAAAGTCTGTTTTTTTTTAATTATTATTATTATTTCATGCATTTTGTATTTTGTCTTGATGTTGTTTTGTTTGTCATTTATTGTGTAATACAAAACTATGCAAAACATTACAAATACTTACAGGCATAATCGGAATAAGTCTTACCTTTGTTGTAGTATGTTTTGAGACCAACATGCAGTGATATGCCAGACAGACACACAGCAAAGCCCAACCAGTTGACTGTGCTCATTTTATCCCCCATGAACTCCACTGCCAGCAGCAGAGTGCACACCTCCTACAGAGAGAGACAGAGACAAAGAGAATGTCTTTGTGAAGAATATTCATGGTTTAAGGCTAATAAAGGCTTTGAGACCTAGCTAAACTGTTGAGAAATGGAGAAAAATAAAACGATGAGGGTATACAAAGAGCTTCTGCAGTTTTGTTTATTACTCATAATTATGTGAAAGCAACAAAGATGTATTCTTTCTCACCTTAAAAATGCCTGCAATAGATAGCGTCAGACTGGAGGTGCGGGACACCAGCAGGAACTCAGAGAAGCCCAGCCCAAATGCCAGCATTCCACCCACAGACAGAGTCACCAGAGAGTAGAGCAGGTGGGAGAGCTCACTGACCCTGAAGAGCTTCTCTGTGGTACTCACACTCAGCCCTGCTCAGCAATCACAGGATGAAGAAACAAGCAAACAGATCTGTAAGGATTGCAATGCCACTGGTAACCAAGAGACATATTTTGCATGAAGTAAATGAAATGAATTTTAGGACTATTAAAATTTAGTCCATTGTGATTTTCATGACAAGTATTAGAGCAAAAAATGATTCTTAAATTGTGACTACTATAAGTACCCATTATGGTAATATTTGTTGTATTAAATCTAAGCTGATTTTATAAAAAAAAATAAAAAAATAAAAATAAAAATATGTATATGGGTATATTTTTACCCACTACAACATTATAACGTCTTATTTTTTATTTTGAGGTAAAATATGACCCTGACATTTCTTTGTGAGATTTGCACTTATGGAAGACAAAATACTAAAATACAGCTCAAATTAAAGACAGGAATCCCACACTTTCTAACCAATCAATGGCTTTGGCATTTGTTTGTGATGACTAGATGAAGATTTCTTTAAAATTATTTTATATACCTTTTTCCTGAGTAAACGATGAGCGCCACCATTACGAATTCTAACTTCCGATTGGATGCTCGTCTGTTCCGGTCTCCTTAGGAACCCATTCAAATAATGCCCATCTGTTTTTAATATAGCTAACGTTGGCAGCTTCGTGTCATCTACACACTCATTAAACTTTGAGGAGTGAGGCACTGACAAATGACGGTAATTGCGACACTGTAAAGTGATGGCGCTATGGAGCCATGTGCTTTTTTAAAACAGTATAATAGGTTTAACATTAGATTATCAGCTTGGAATATATGCTAAATTGACTAGAATCACTGGAGACCAGAAATGCAAAGCATCCTTCCGGTTAAGAGTCAGGCGTGACTTCAGGAAAAACATCTATAGAGATCACACTCATAAAAGCAATTTCTAGGCAGCATAATATTTAACAACTGAGCATAGCTAGAAAAACAGCGCTTTCAAATTGTATTAATTTCAAATGTTCCAGGCCTCAAAATCACAGTTTTGAAATACACATTATGGAACCTACACCGCTGTTTAAAAATTTGGGGTAAGGTTTTTAAAAATGCTCTACAAGTCTGCATTTATTTGATCAAATATACATTAAGAACAGTAATATTGTAAAATGTTATATTTATTTATTTTTTAATACATTTCAATACATTTTAATATATATATATATAAAAAAAACTGGTGTCAGACTGACCCTCATTAAGAAGAAACAGAGGAAAGAGGCCAAGGAACATGAGAGGCTGCAGATGGTACATAGTGTCTATGGGGTTCTGAAGGCCTGTGTGGCAAAGACAAGGACATAAGAGTCACGAGAATTCACCACTTCACCATACAGACCGGCGAACACAGTTCATAACATGTTGACTTACCAAGCTCTGCTTTCTGCATAAGCACTTGAGTAAGAGTCCAGCGGATCCCTCCGATGAAAGAGGCCAACAGGACCATGATGAAGCCCTCCAGATTAAACTGAGTGGACTTCAGAGTGAACATGAACAGACCACTGGCTATCAGCAACACCACGAGGATAAGGAATGGGTTCTGTTAGGTTCAAAAAAGTCAAGTCAAGTAAATACATCAACAGAAAATAAAATTAATGAATTTTAATGGTATCTTTAATGAAGCTAAAATCAAAAGTGAACATTAACTGGTTTATAATGGCTTCCTGTTACAATTGATTTTACCCTCTTAAATCACCTAACGGCTTGGCAACTGCATGTATTACTGATTGCTTGCTATTAATGTTCCAGCACAACTCCCAGATTATGTGAAACTTTTAAAGTGCCAAAACTGGAGAGGAATCATACAGCTTTTATGCATGTATGAAACACTGCTTTATTTTCCTTTCCTTTCTTTATTTTGTTTAATATTTTTCTTTATTTTGTTTAAATTTTAATAGTCTATGCTTCATTTGAAATGTATTAACACCGATCACCCTTTCTCTTTCCAGTCTGCAATTTTTTCAAACACCATTCTCAAAGTGAAGATTTCTGTTTTATTTTGTGGTATATGCAAGCAATGACGGAGTGTCGTAAAACTGAAAGCCATTCAAAAGCAGTGATTTATCTATTTTATGGTTTATGATATTTAGTTTTGGCTAGTAGAAATTCTAAATGGCTGGTAAGTTAAATATTTGTAGCCAGTAAAACATCTGACAAATTCCCCATAGCCATAAGATAAAGACAATAGCTGTGCTGGGATTTTGGCTATATTTATATGTTACCTGTTCACTAAGGGAAAAAGTTAGAAGCAAAAGAATGTCTTTTTGGCTATTACATTAGGCGAGCTAACTACTGCTCAGCTAAACACAGAAACATCCATCAAGATAAACACACTCACTGGCAAAAAAAAATAAATTGGGTTAACATCTCACATGCAGTTTTCAAATTTTTCGTCTCACAGTGTGACCTCTCAGAAAAACTCTCACAGCATATTTATTAAGAGCATTTTAACAGTCCTTTAACATGATGTAAAAACGTCTCATCTAAAATGTCTGCTGTTAAAACATATGTCATCATCCTTCACAACAGTTGGAATGCACTCTCTTTAAAATGTCTAAATGTACTTTAACTGTCACACTCTATAACATGCTGTTCTCTAGTCTGGGGGTGATAATGATTATATGCGCACATACATAGAGATCAGCCAGTTCAACAAAGTTCACATGAAAAGATGTCTTATTAAATACTGCACATTGCTGCCTATGGCTAATTTAACAATGCATCTTGATGTGGCCATTATGTAAGTAAAATATATGCTTAATGGGTCTGAACTAAAAATAGCTTCCTTTGAACATTAGCTTCCTTTAAGTCCTTTATTCAAGAATTGAGTGTATTTCACACTTACCGGCTCCTCCAGTTTGAAGACCAGAGAGAAAAAGAGAATGAAGAGAACAGCTGAAGACTTGGTCATGGTGTACCTAGAAGAAACCCCAAATTCCCAAGTAGTTTTAATTTAACTTGCTTTTCCTGAAGCAAACACCAGTTTGTAGGTCAAGTGTTCAGGTTTTAAGACTGGAATACACTACATGACTACTGCATAGATTTTGCCCCAATTTGTAGTCTGGAGGAGTTGAAATTCATTGCTAAAAGTCAGAGCCAGTCTGCAGATTTTGGGTAATCGGTGTTGACAGATTTCACAGAAAATAATGTAGAGAATGAAGGGAAGAAAGATTTTTAAGCTTCAGGCTTTGATTTCATCCAGAAAATAAATGATTTTAGAACACATATTGTTTTCATATAACATTCATCTCCTAGCAACGAGATGCCCAGTAAGCATTTACAAAGATGATATGTGAGAAAAAAAATTGTGATTCATCAAATTATGTAAGAAAAAGAGTCCAACGAGACAAGTGTAGCAAACTGGTTGCCAGGAACAACACTAATACATTCATATATTTTTATCATTTTAACAGTCACTGCATAATCCCATGACTGATTCAATCAATTAAGTATGCATTTAATTAAATATGCATTTAAAAATAGACAGCACATCTACATGTAAGACTAACAATATATATGAAATGTTTGAATGAAGTCTGTGGCTGTGTTCAAAATGGCATACTTGCTTACTGCCCAGTACACAGTATATACTGCCTACTACTGTTTTAAGAATAGTGTGAAACAGTATACAATAAGCAATAAAATGTTTCAGAGTAGTATGCTACCGTGTTGTCACATGACAAAAAAAATGAACCTTATTAATTCAGCACAGCTGTCGAGGTAGTTACCTTACAAATAAATGTGTGAACCATTCTTTTTACAAAGGCTTATTAATAATTATGCATACTAGTAAACAATGCTATATTGCCCAGTTGAACTCATCTCATAAATAATTAACTTAACATGTTGAACAGAACTGGATCAACACTAAGCTGTCTTTAACTGAACAATATTTTATTTTTGGCAGTTACACTTAGTGGAAAAAGCAATATATTCTAGTTACACTAAGTGCAAATAATGATACGTTTTGTTTATTTATATATTATTTATATATTATATTACTACAATATTATTGTTATTTAATATCTTTGAAACAATCTGTACTGTATAAAGTGCTATAGAGATAAAGGTGACGTCATTTGATTTGAGCGGAAATGTGCTGTAGAAATTAAGTTACAATTTATGCTCTACTAACGATATTGTTTTTAGATACAGAGCAATAGTTTGTAGTTTACAGTAATATGTATATACATATAAAAGTGTTACATTTATAATTACTATCCCCCGTCTCCAGTTCACTCACAATTTGAAGATGAAACGTTACATGGAGCGAGTTGCGTTCTGGAAAACAGTATCCCATGCACTTGTCTTCAGATGAATACATAAAATTTAAACAAATGTAGCAGGTAATCCGGGAATTCCATGCATACAGAAAATTCACATACTATTCACATTATACACACTGCATACTGCAATAAAGTAGGAGTTTTATGGTAGTATGCCATTCTGAACACTGCTTGTACTTGTACTGATTTCAGTGTACTTGAGTTATATTTAGCAGATTCTGGCAAATATAGTAGGTCATCCGGGTATTCCATGCATACAGAAAATGTGCATACTATGCACAGTGTACATTCTGGATTCTGCAGAAATAGTAAGAGTAGTATGACACTATGGCATTTCGAGCACAGCACGTACGTCTGTACTAGTACTTAAGGTTAAGGGATGTTTTATGTTTGAGAAATAAGAATAAAAGTCTGCCTTGCAAACACTATAAAATCCAATCTCTCAGGTAATAGCATGCTTACAAACTAATAGTGATGAAAAGGAAGCTCCAGTTGGACAATCCGATATCCAGCGTTGTTGCCAGGGCTGATGGACACAGACAAACAGTTGTACACATATTACTGTATGATGAATCACTGTCTAAGCATATACTGTACATCATAAATCATTCTATGCTTAAACTTGAATAATGGGCTTGTGGACAAGATTCCAGAATACTCGAGCAGAGATCAACTAGATTCGCTACATTCAATCAGTGTGGACTTCACCCACCCAAACTGTGTGTTGGATAGAAAAGATAACAGGTCTTATCTCCTCAGCTACCATTATGGCAAACATTCAAACACATTTTTCGTCTTTGGACTCACTGATTAATTTTTTCCCAAAACAAACAAAAAATTCTTACCTGTCGGGGCCACTTTAGAAAGGTAAACCTTCCAGGGAAGTGTCACTCGAGGCTTTCCCGTCCAGCATTGCATGGCAAAGCGTGTCAGTGTGGAGAAACTGAAAATTATTACGAAATGGACCAGCGTCATGAACAGAGGAAAGTGGAAGTCCTGAGGCAGATGAAAAAAACAGACATTATACAACACAAATGGGCAAAAATAAGTGTTCTTTTCAAAACGAAGAACAGGCATGTTTTCACCCAGCTGAACTATATCTTACCCTCATGAGCCACTTGTTGTAGAATGTTATGCCAATGGAAAACACATAGTAGAAGAGCACCAGGCCCACGGTGCGCAGCGCCCTGTAGAGGCACTGCGTCGGGCACGCCATCCTCCTGGACAACCCGGATCCGACAAGGCACAGCTAAACACTATTAACAAGAGCAAGGAAGACAATAAGAATTAACCAGAGCTAGTATGTTAACTCTGGGTAATTTGATAAGAACATGCAGGGCCAAAGTTTGATGTGCGCGAGTATTGATCAAAGAAGCACTTGTTGAACAGTGCAACATATTGTATCAGAACAGCTGTGCTTTTAAAATGTCTGATGAAGTGCGGGGGTAACGTTACTTACGTTTTGTTTTGACAGGCGTTTAAGCAATAAACTCTTAATTAAACGTTGTTTCACGCACTCGCGAGCACTAAACCTAGTTACTTCAATTTACTGACGCTGTGACAGTTTGCACACGCTGGCTGTGCCATTTAACGTTACAGCTAACCAGAACTAGCTACGATCAGTGACCACAATTTCTTACCTCAGTTTACATAGTCCTCGAAAAACAAAAATCTGGTAGCATTAAACTCTATGTAACCATCATTTGGATACGCGAGTCTCCTCAGAGCACTAAGGTGACATTAATGCGAGACTCTGCCATTCAAATAACTGTTCTTGTTTGTGAACCTAGACACCCCTGTGTAGTTACTTCTGCTGCTGTGACGTGGACGTTGCTCTTCGGACACATACGCTGCAGCCCAAGTAGATATAACTGCAGACCGGGAAAATTTCTACACATAATGGTTTGAAATGAAAGTTTTTCTGAATTTTTATTAAGCACACAAATGCCAAAATGTAAATGCGCTAAATAGTAGACTGGCTGCTGTTTGCTATGTTTAGCGCTGATCGGTTCGTTCTTTTGATTCGAATCGTTTTGATTAATCAATTGAACCGGTTCATGAAACAAATCGTTCACGAATCGGACTGATTCGACCTTGAGCGGTTCTCCAGTCAAGAACTCATCGGCTGAACTCAGAATAAAGTTGTCTTGTAATAATGTAATTACCACCGACATGGTCCGAGAACCGATGAGTGAGCTGATAGTTTGTGAGTGAACATTTAACTGATGGACACACGAAATTACACGAAAACTCCCTCCCAAATAAAAGGTTATTAGTGTTTACGAAAGACAGGGAAAAATAAATATAAATACAACATTAAACTAAATAAAAAAGACAGCAGTTTAAAGTTTTAAATGATCTTTAACATTCTAGCAAATCTGGATTTGTTTTGTTTACTTAAAAGAACCAATAAGCATAACATAAGAAATTCAATAAATACCTTAAAACGTGGTTTAGAGTCACTACGTTTGCTGCTGTGTATGTGAAATTTGTCAAAAAATAAATAAATAAATTCACCATAACAAATTATCAGATATATTTTATGATTCAAAGTATACAAAGACTTGTTTTTACAAAACCTCTCCAGTTTTATTTAGAATATCTTACATACAATCTTATTATGTCACGTGCATAGGTAACAAGGTACAACTGAAGTAAATTCGATCCACAACACATAGCCTATATAAAACACATAATGTGGCTGAATTTATTGCATATAATTTTATTTAGCAATAACAACTATTTAGAACAAATTCAAACATAAAAATACACATTTTAATCTAAAATGCTCGGCAGCACTGATGGGCGAAACAACAAATACAAATGTATAACAGAACATCAAGAAATATAACAAAGAACAAAACTAACAGCCAAGGTAAAGAAAACTCAATTATAATCTAAATAAAGCGATGCATAAAAGGATAATAAATAATCAACACAAAAGGGTTCCTGTTGACTTTACTGGAGTGTGACGCAGAAGAATCGCTGAATTGATTCGTTCAAAAGAACCAATTCACAGAAATGATTCGAACGTTCCACCACGCCCCCTTTAATAAGTTCGTCATCCAGAACGCCAGGGGTCGCTGACGGTTTCTTCCACTGGCGCGTTATGTGGAAATGAATGAGCAGTACTTCCTGTCTTTGCATTTGCCTGTTGGGGTGTTTTGTTTTTGTTCCCGTCCGGTTTTCACAAGTAAGTTATACATAAACGCTGTGCCTGTTATTCTGTTATAATATAGAACAGCGGTTCTCAATTCCAGTCCTCGCGTACCCCCGCTCTGCATGTTTTGCACGTCTCTCTTTGTTAACACACCTGATTCAGATCATCATCTCGTTAGAAGCGAGCTCCGTGCATGAACTGTGTTCCAATTGACATGGTCCCTACACAGTGTCCATTGCTCCCTACTCCCTGAGCAGGGGAAATCCGTTGAAGTTTACTTCACTTCGGAATATTCATTTACAGATTTG